>NW_012309993.1:0-2438 GCF_000151885.1 Dipodomys ordii | reverse complement strand
CTCGCTGTGTCCCACACTGTGTCCCCGCTGAGACCCGCTGTGTCCCTGCTGTGTCCCCCGCTGTGTCCCCTGCTGTGTCCCGCTGTGTCCCCGGCTGTGTCCCCCGCTGTGTCCTGCTCTTTCCCGCTTTGTCCTGCTGTGTCCTTGCTGTGTCCCCATTTGTGTTCCGCTGTGTCCTCTCTGTGTCCCCCGTTGTGTCCCGCTGTGTCCCCATGTGTCACACTGTGTCCTCTCTGTGTATCCCTCTGTGTCCCGCTGTGTCATCGCTGTGTCCCCCATTGTGTCCAGGCTGTGACCCGCTGTGTCCATGCTGTGTCCTCGCTGTGTCCCGCTGTGTCCCGATGTGTCCCGATGTCCACCGCTGTGTCCCGTTGTTTCCCCGTTGTTCCCCGGTTTGTTCCCACTGTACCCCGCTGTGTCCCGCTGTGTCCCTGCTGTATCCCCGATGTGTCCCACTGTGTAACCCGCTGTGTCCCGCTTTGTCCCGCTGTGTCCCCCGCTGTGTTCCCCTCTGTGTCCTGCTGTGTCCGGCTGTGTCCCACTGTGTCCTCACTGTGTCCCAGCTGTGTCCCGCTGTGTCCCCGTTGTTCCCTGGTTTGTCCCCACTGTCCCCCGCTGTGTCCCTCGCTGTGTACCTCTGTGTCCCGCTCTGTCCTCGCTTTGTCCCTGCGATGTCCCGCTGTGTCCTCGCTGTGTCCCTGCTGTGTTCCACTCTCTCCCGCTGTGTGCGGCTCTGTGTCCCCTGCTGTGTCCCCCGCTGTGTCCTGCTGTATCCCAGTGTGTCCTGCTTTGTCCCCCGCTGTGTCCCGCTGTTTCCAACTGTGCCCCTGCTGTGTGCCCGCTGTGTCCCGCTGCGTAGCCCTCTGTGTCCCACTGTGTCCCACTGTGTGCCCCCTTTTGTTCCCCTTCTGTGTTCTGCTGTGTCCCCTGCTGTGTCCCCTCTGTGTCCCGCTGTGTCCCCGCTGTGTAACGCTGTGTCCCCCTTTGTGTCCCGCTGTGTCCCCCGCTGTGTCCTGCTGTGTCCCTTTGTGTACCGCTGTGTCTGCTGTGTACCAAGCAGTGTCCTCCTGTGTCCCCTGATGTGTCCTGCTGTGTCCCGCTGTGTCCCACTGTGTCCCGCTGTGTCCCCGCTGGGTCCCGCTGTGTCCTGCTGTGTCCCCGTTGAGTCCTCCGCTGTGTCCTGCTGTGTCCCTGGTGTGTCTTCGTTGTGTAACTGCTATGACCCTCTGTTTCCCCGCTGTGTTCCACTGTGTTCCGCAGTTTCCCCCTATGTCCCCAATGTGTCCTCGCTCTATACCCCGATCTGTCTCACTGTGTCCCAGCTGTGTCCCCGCTGTGTCCTCCTGTGTCCCGCTGTGTCCTCGCTGTGACCCCCGCTGTGTCCCGGTGTGTCCCCCGCTGTGTCCTGCTGTTTCCCGCTGTGTCCCGCTGTGTCCTGCTTTGTCGGCCTCTGTGTCCCCCGCTGTGTCCCGCTGTGTCCCCGCTGTGTCCTGCTGTGTCCCGCTGTGTCACCGGCTGTGTCCCCCGCTGTGTCACCTGCTGAGTCCCCGCTGTGGGCTGCTGTGTCCCGCTGTGTCCTTGCTGTGTTCCATTGTGTACACCGCTGTGTCCCGCTGTGTCACCCGCTGTGTCAGCCACTGTGTGCCCCGCTTTGTTCCGCTGTCCGCCAGTGTGTCCCCGCTGTCGCCCGCTGTGTCCCCTGCTGTGGCCCGATGTGTCCCCCGCTGTGTGCCACTGTGTCCCCGCTGTGTCCCAGCTGTGTCCCGCTGTGAACCCCGTTGTTGTCCGGTTTGTCCCCACTGTTCCCCGCTGTGTCCCTCGCTGTGTACCTCTGTGAAACGCTCTGTCCTCGCTTTGTCCCCGCGTTGTCCCGCTGTGTCCCCGCTGTGTCCCTGCTGTGTTCCACTCTCTCCCGCTGTGTGCGGCTCTGTGTCCCCGGCTGTGTCCCCCGCTGTGTCCCGCTGTATCCCGGGGTGTCCCGCTTTGTCCCCCGCTGTGTCCCGCTGTTTCCCACTGTGCCTCTGCTGTGTCCCCGCTGTGTCCCGCTATGTACCCTGCTGTGTCCCACTGTGTCCCGCTGAGTGCCCCCTTTGTTCCCCTCTGTGTCCTGCTGTGTTCCCTGCTGTGTCCCCGCTGTGTCCCGCTGTGAACCCCTGTGTAATGCTGTGTCCCCCTTTGTGTCCCGCTATGTCCCCCGCTGTGTCCCGCTGTGTCCCGCCGTGTCCACGGCTGTGTCCCCCGCTGTGTCCCGTTCTTTCCCGCTGTGTCCCGCTGTGTCCTTGCTGTGTCCCAATTTGTGTCCCGCTGTAAATTCACAGAGTCCCACCACAGTCTCACGCTGAGACCCCATGAATCCACGCAGAGAACACACTGAGTATCCCCTCTGTGACCCACTGAGCCCTCACTGTGACCCACACTGTCCCCACTGAGAACCAGCT
>NW_012309992.1:0-2438 GCF_000151885.1 Dipodomys ordii | reverse complement strand
TGGGTCCCGCTGGGTCCCGCTATGTCCTCCCTGAGTTCCCCGCTGTGTCCCGCTGTGTCCCGCTGTGTCACGCTCTGTCCCCTCTGTGTCCCTCTGTGTCCAGCTCTGTCCCTGTTGTGTGTCCGCTGTGCCCCGCTGTGTACCCTTCTGTGTCCAGCTGTGTCCCCTCTGTGTCCCGCTGTGTCCCTTCTCTTTCCCCCGCTGTCCACCGCTGTGTCCCCCGGCTGTGTCCCGCAGTGTCCCCGCTGTGTCCCGCTGTGTCCTACTGTGTCCCGTGGTGTCCCACTTTTTCCCCTCTATGTCCCCTGCTGAGTCCCCTCTGTGTCCCCGCTGTGTCCAGCTGTGTCCTCACTGTGTCCTCTGCTGTCTCCCGCTTTGTCCCACGCTGTGTGCTACTGTGTCCCACTCTGTCCCTGCTGTGTCCCCCGCTGTGTCCCGCTGTGTCCCGCTGTGTCCCCCGCTGTGTCCCGCTGTGTCCCCGCAGGTTCACCGCTGTTTCACGCTGTGTCCTGCTGTGTTCCGTGGTGTCCCGCTTTGTCCCCCGCTGTGTCCCGCTGTGTCCACTGCTGGGTCCCCGCTGGGTCCTGCTGTGTCTCGCTGTTTCACGCTTTGTCCTCGCTTTGTCCCATGCTGTGTTCCGCTGTGTCCTCCCTGTGTCCCCCGCTGTGTCCTGCTGTGTCCCCCGCTGTGCCACGCAGTGTCCCGCTGTGTCCTGCTGTGTCCTCGCTGTGTCCCACTGTGTCCCCGCTGTTTCCCCGCTGGGTCCTGCTGTGTCCCGCTGGGTCCCGCTGAGTGCCCCGCTTAGTCCCGCAGTGTCCCCGCTGTGTCCCGCTGTGTCCCACTGTGTCCTGTGGTGTCCCGATTTGTCCCCCGCTATGTCCCCTGCTGAGTCCCCTCTGTGTCCCCGCTGTGTCCCGCTGTGTCCCCGCTGTGTCCCGCTGTGTCCCCGCTGTGTCCTGCTGTGTCCTGCTGGGTCCCGCTGTGTCCCCGCTGTGTCCCCGCTGTGTCCCGCTGTGTCCCCGCAGGTTCACCGCTGTTTCACGCTGTGTTCCGTGGTGTCCCTCTTTGTCCCCCGCTGTGGCCCCCCCTCAGCCACCTGTGTCCCCGCTGTGTCCCGCTGTGTCCTCGCTGTGTCTGCCTCTGTCTCCTTCTCTGTCCACCGCTGTGTCTCGCGCTTTGTCCCCGCTGGGTCCCGCTGTGTCCCGCTCTGTCCCACACTGTGTCCCCCGCTGAGTCCTCTATGTGTCGCCGCTGTGTCCCGCTGTGTCCTCGCTGTGTCCCCTGCTGTCTCCCGCTTTGTCCCACGCTTTGTCCCCGCTGGGTCCCGCTGGGTCCCGCTCTGTCCCCCACTGTGTCCCCCGCTGAGTCCTCTATGTGTCACCGCTGTGTCCCGCTGTGTCCTCGCTGTGTCCCCTGCTGTCTCCCACTTTGTCCCACGCTGTGACCCGCTGTGTCCCGCTCTGTCCTCGCTGTGACCCCCGCTGTGTCCCGCTGTGTCCCGCTTTGTCCCCCACTGTGTCCCGCAGTGACCCCGCTGTGTGCCGCTGTGTCCCCGCTGTATCGACACTGAGTCCCGCTGGGTCCTGCTGTGTCCTCTCTGTGTTCCCCACTGTGTCCCGCTGTGTCCCCCGCTGTGTCCCTCGCTGTGTCCCCCGCTGTGTCCCGCTGTGTCCCGCTGTGTCCCCCGCTGTGTCCCCTGCTGAGTCCCGCTGTGTCACCGCTGTGTCTCGCTCTGTCCCCGCTCTATCGACGCTGTGTCCCGCTGTGTCCCACGCTGTGTCCCGCTTTGTCACAGCTGTGTCCCGCTGTGTCCTCGCTGTGTCCCCCGCTGTGTCCCTCTATGTCCCCCGCTGTGCCCTGCAGTGTCCCGCTCTGTCCCGCTGTGTCCTCGCTGTGTCCCGCTGTGTCCCTGCTGTGTCCCCGCTGTGTCCCCGCTGTCTCCAGCTTTGTCCCCTGCTGTTTCTCACGCTTTGTCCCCGCTGTGTCCCACTGTGTCCCGCAGTGTCCCGCTGTGCCCCCACTGTGTCCCGTTGTGTCCACAGCTTTGTACCGTGCTGTGTAACGCTGTGTCTCCGCTGTATCAACGCTGTTTCCCGCTGGGTCCCACTGTGTCCTCACTGTGTTCCCCGCTGTGTCCAGGTGTTTCCCCCACTGTGTCCCCCTCTGTGTCCTGCTGTGTCCCCCGCCGTGTCCCGCTGTGTCCCGCTGCGTCCCCGCTGTGTCCCGCTGTGTCACGCTATGTCCCCCACTGTGTCCCGCAGTGACCCCGCTGTGTCCCGCTGTGTCCCCGCTGTATCGACACTGAGTCCCGCTGGGTCCTGCTGTGTCCTCTCTGTGTTCCCCACTGTGTCCCGCTGTGTCCCCCGCTGTGTCCCTCGCTGTGTCCCCCGCTGGTGTCCCGCTGTGTCCCGCTGTGTCCCCCGCTGTGTCCCTGCTGA
>NW_012309991.1:0-2438 GCF_000151885.1 Dipodomys ordii | reverse complement strand
ACCACGGGACAGAGAGGGACACAGCAGGGACAAGGGGGAGACAGAGCGGGACACAGCGAAGACACAGCGGGACACAGCAGGGGACACAGCGGGACACAGCGGCGGACACAGCGGGACAAAGCAGGGTACAGAGCAGGGGACACATCGGGATACAGAGGGACACAGCGGGGGACCCAGCGGGAAAGAGCGGGGGGCCCAGCGAGGACACAGCGGGACACAGCGGGGGACACAGACAGGAAAACAGCGGGGGACACACCGGGGGACACAGCGGGACACAGCAGGGAACACAGCGAGGACACAGCGGGACCCAGCGGGACCCAGCGTCGATACAGCGGGGATACAGCGTTACACAGTGTGGTACAAATCTGTGGACACAAGGGGACACAGTGGGGGCACAGCGGGACAGAGCGGGACACAGTGGGACACAGCGAGGACAAATCGTAAGATACAGCGGGGGACAGAGCGGGAGACAGCGGGGGACCCAGCGAGGACACAGCGGGACACAGCGGGACAGAGCAGGGACAGAGCGGGACACAGTGGGACCCAGCGGGACACAGCAGGGGACAAAGCGGGACACAGCGGGGGACCCAGCGAGGACACAGCGGGACACAGCGGGGGACACAGCGAGGACACAGCGGGGGACACAGCGGGGGACACTGCGGGACACAGCGGGGAACACAGCAAGGACACAGCGCGACCCAGCGTCGATACAGCGGGGACACAGCGTTACACAGCGTGGTACACAGCTGTGGACACAACGGGACACAGTGGGGGCACAGCGGGATACAGCGGAACACAGTGGGACACAGCTGGGACAAAGCATGAGACACAGCGGGGGACAGAGCGGGAGACAGCGGGGGACACAGCGAGGACACAGTGGGACACAGCGGGACACAGCGTCGATACAGCGGGGACACAGTGGGCCACAGCGGGGTACACAGCTGGGGACACAACGGGGCACATCGGGGGACACAGCAAGGACTCAGCGGAACACAGCGTGGGACACAGTGAGGACACAGGGGGACACAGCGGGACACAGAGGGACACAGCAGGAACAAAGCAGTAGACACAGCGGGACACAGCAGGGGACACAGCGGGACACAGCGGGGGACACAGGGAGGACAGAGCGGGACAAGGCGGGGACACAGCGGGAACTCAGCGGGGGACACAGCAGGGGACAAAGCGGGACACCACGGGACACAGCGAGACACAGTGGGGACAAGGGGGAGACAGAGCGGGACACAGCGAGGACACAGCGGGACACAGCGGGGGATACAGCGAGGGCCAGAGCGGGAGACAGCGGGGGACACAGCGAGGACACAGCAGGGCACAGCGGGACACAGCAGGGACAGAGCGGGACACAGCGGGACACAGCGGGGGACACAGCGGGACACAGCGGGGAACGCAGCGAGGACACAGCGGGACAAAGCGGAACAAAGCAGGGGACACAGGGGTGAAACCGCTGGACACAACGGAGTACATAGCGGGACACAGCACGCACACAGGGGGGGACACAGCGGGACAAAATGGGACACAGCGGGGGACACAGTAGGACAGAGCAGGGGACACAGTGGGGGACAGAGAGGGACAACACGAATAACAGAGCAAGGACAGAGAGGGACCCAGCGGGACACAGCCTCGATACAGCGGGATTCACAGAGTTACACAGCAGGTTACACAGCTGGGGACACAAAGGGACACAGTGGTGGACACAGCGGGACCCAGCGGGACAGAGTGGGACACAGATGGGATAAAGCGTGAGACACAGCGGGGGACCTAGCGGGAGACAGTGGGGGACACAGCGAGGACACAGCGGGACACAGCGGGGACACAGCGGAGACACAGCGGGGACTCAGCTGGGGACACAGCGGGGAACAAAGCGGGACACCACAGAACACAGCGGGACACAGAGCGAAACAGCAGTGACCCTGCGGGGACACAGAGGGACACAGCGGGGGACACAGCGGGAAACAGCGGTACAGAGTGGGGGACACAGCGGGACACAGCGGGGGACACAGCGAGGACACAGTGGGACACAGCGTGGGACAAAGTGGGAGAAAGCGGGGCACACAGCGAGGACACAGCAGGACACCGAGGGTACTCAGCGGGGGACACAGCTGGGGACAAAGCAGGACACCATGGGACACAGTGTGACACAGCGGGACACAGCGGCGACACTGCGGGGACACAGAGGGACAAAGCGGGGGACACAGCCTGACACAACGGAGTACACAGCGGGACACAGCGGGCACAAAGTGGGGACACAGCGTGACACAGCAGGACACAGCAGGGACAGAGCGGGACACAGCGGGACACAGAGGGGCCACAGCGGGGACACACTGGGACACTGAGGGTCACAGCAGGGACACAGCGGGACAAAGCGGGACACATCAGGACACAGCGGGGGACACAGCGGGACACAGCAGGGGACACAGCGA
>NW_012309990.1:0-2438 GCF_000151885.1 Dipodomys ordii | reverse complement strand
AGTATGAGAAGGAAGGGCAGCAGATGGAATAGGTTTTAGCAGAAGGAGAAGCAGAAGCAGAATGAGAAGCAGAAAGAGAAGCAGGAGAAGGACAAGAAGCAGGAAAAGCAGAAGCAGACGAAAGAGAAGAAGAAGAAGAAGAAGAAGAAGAAGAAGAAGAAGAAGAAGAAGAAGAAGAAGAAGAAGAAGAAGAAGAAGAAGAAGAAGAAGAAGAAGAAGACGAAGGAGAAGAAGAAGGAGAAGAAGAAGCATAAGGAGAAGCATAAGGAGAAGCATAAGGAGAAGCATAAGGAGAAGCAGTAGAAGCAGAAGAAGCAAAAGCTGGAGAAGCAGAAGCAGAAGAAAAAGAATAAGCAAAAGAAGCAGAAGCAGAAGCAGAAGCAGAAAGAGGAGAAGAAGGAGAAGCAGAAGTAGAATGTGAAGAAGCAGAAGAAGAACAAGCAGAAGAAACAGAAGCAAAAGAAACAGAAGAAGGAGAAGAGCAGAAGCAGAAGCAGAAGGAGAAGTAGAAGCAGAAGGAGAAGCAGAAAGAGAAGCAGGAGAAGCAGAAAAAGCAGGAAAAGCATAAGCAGAAGAAACAGGAGAAGCCGAAGAAGCAGAAGCATAATCTGAAGCAGAAGGAGAAACAGAAGAAGCACAATCTGAAGCAGAAGCAGAAGAAACAGAAATAGTAGAATAATGCAGAAGCAGAAGCAGCAGGAGAAGCAGAAGGAGAAGGCTAAAGAGAAGGTGAGGAGTAGGAGAAGCAAAAGGATAAGCAGAAGCAGAAAGAGACGCAGAAGGAGAAGCAGCACGAAAAGTAGGAGAAGCAGAAGCAGGAGAAGCAGAAGAAACAGAAGACGCAGAAGCAGAATGAGAAGCAGAAGGAGAAATTTAAACAGAAGCAGAAGCAGAAGGAGAAGGAGAAGCAGAAGAAGTAGGAGGAGAAGCAGAAAGAGAAGCAGAAAGAGAAGCAGAACGAGAAGCAGGAGAAGCAGAAGCAGGAGAAGCAGAAGGAGAAGAAACAGAAGAAGGAGAAGAAGCAGAAGCAGAAGGAGAAGCAGAAACAGAAGGAAAAGCAGAAAGAGAAGCAGGAGAAGCAGAAGCAGGAGAAGCAGAAGGAGAAGAAGTTACAGAAGTAGAAGTAGAACCTGAAGTAGAAGGAGAAGCATGGTGAAAGCAGTAAGATCCAGAATCTGGGAAGCAGAAGAAGTAGAAGTATAAAGAGAAGCAAAAGCAGAAGGAAAAGCAGAATGGAGATGCAGAAGATACTGAAGAAGCAGAGGCAGTAGCAGAAAGAATCAGAAGATGCAGAAGCAGAAGGAGAAGCAGAAGGAAAAGCAGAAGTATTGAGAAGGAGAATGGAGAAGCAGAAAGAGAAGCAGAAGAAGGAGCAGGAGAATGATAAGCAGCATGAGAAGCAGAAAGAGCAGCAGAAGGGTATGCAGTAGATGCAGAAACAGGAGAAGCAGAAGCAGAAGAAACAGGACAAGTACAAGAAGCAGAAGCAGAAGGAGAAGCAGAAACAGAAGAAGCAGAAAGAGAAGCAGGAGAAGTAGAAGAAGCAGGAGAAGCATAAGCAGAAGAAACAGGAGAAGCCGAAGAAGCAGAAGCAGAATCTGAAGCAGAAGGAGAAACAGAAGAAGCACAATCTGAAGCAGAAGCAGAAGAAACAGAAATAGTAGAATAAGCAGAAGCAGAAGCAGCAGGAGAAGCAGAAGAAGAAGACAGAGAAGGCGAGAGAGAAGGATTAGGAGTAGGAGAAGCAAAAGGATAAGCCGAAGCAGAAAGAGACGCAGAAGGAGAAGCAGCACTAGAAGTAGGAGAAGCAGGAGAAGCAGAAGCAGGAGAAGCAGAAGAAACAGAAGACGCAGAAGCAGAATGAGAAGCAGAAGGAGAAATTGAAGCAGAAGCAGAAGGAGAAGCAGAAGCAGAAGGAGAAACAGAAGTAGGAGAAGCAGAAGAAGGAGAAGGAGAAGCAGAAAGAGAAGCAGAACGAGAAGCAGGAGAAGCAGAAGCAGGAGAAGCAGAAGCAGAAGAAACAGAAGAAGGAGAAGAAGCAGAAGCAGAAGGAGAAGCAGAAACAGAAGGAAAAGCAGAAAGAGAAGCAGGAGAAGCAGAAGAAGCAGCAGCAGGAGAAGCAGAAGCAGAAGAAGCCGAAGAAGCAGAAGCTGAATCTGAAGCAGAAGGAGAAGCAGGAGAAGCATAAGAAGCAGAATCTGGAGAAGTAGAAGGAGTAGCAGACTCTCAAAGAGAAGCAAAAGCAGAATGAGTAGCAGAAATATAGAAGAAGTACAGGCAGTTGCAGAAGAATCAGAAGATGCAGAAGCTGAAGGAGAATCTGATGAAACAGAAGAAGCAGTTGCTCTTTGCAGCAGAAGCTGATGGGAAGCAGAAGGGAAAAGTTAAGATCGAGAAAAATACTGAGATTATGATTCGAATCAGAAGGAGAATCTAAA
>NW_012309989.1:0-2438 GCF_000151885.1 Dipodomys ordii | reverse complement strand
GGAGAGAAGGAGAAGCATAAGTAGAATCAGAGAAACGAAGAAAAAGAAGCAGAAGAAACGAAGCAAAAGAAACAGAAGAAGGAGAAGAGCAGAAGCAGAAGCAGAAGGAGAAGCAGAAGCAGAAGGAGAAGCAGAAAGAGAAGCAGGAGAAGCAGAAGAAGCAGGAGAAGCAGAAGCAGAAGAAACAGAAGAAGCCGAAGAAGCAGAAGCAGAATCTGAAGCGGAAGGAGAAACAGAAGAAGCACAATCTGAAGCAGAAGCAGAAGAAACAGAAATAGTAGAATAAGCAGAAGCAGAAGCAGCAGTAGAAGCAGAAGAAGAAGACGGAGAAGGCGAGAGAAAAGGATTAGGAGTAGGAGAAGCAAAAGGATAAGCAGAAGCAGAAAGAGACGCAGAAGGATAAGCAGCACGAGAAGTAGGAGAAGCAGGAGAAGCAGAAGCAGGAGAAGCAGAAGAAACAGAAGAAGCAGAAGCAGTAGCAGAAGAAGCAGAAGATGCAGAAGCAGAAGGAGAAGCAGAAGGAAAAGCAGAAGAACAAGAAGGAGAAGGAGAAACAGAAGGAGAAGCA
The DNA here is from genome assembly GCF_000151885.1 of Dipodomys ordii. Lineage (NCBI taxonomy): Eukaryota > Metazoa > Chordata > Mammalia > Rodentia > Heteromyidae > Dipodomys > Dipodomys ordii. The sequence continues at coordinate 1,870 of NW_012309989.1, read as the reverse complement.
GAAGGAGAAGCAGAAGGAGAAGCAGGAAAAGGAGAAGAAGCAGTAGCAGACGGAGAAGGAGAAGCAGAAGTAGAAGAAGAAGAATAAGGACAAGCACAAGCAGAAGGAGATGCAGAAGGAGAAGCAGGAGAAGCAGAAGAAGCGGAAACAGAAGGAGTAGAAGAAGAAGAAGAAGAAGAAGAAGAAGCAGAAGCAGAAGCAGAAAGAGAAGCAGACGAAGAGAAGCAGAACGAGGAGCAGGAAAAGCAGAAGTAGAAGAAACAGAAGAAGGAGAAGTAGCAGAAGGAGAAGCAGAAGGAGAAGCAGAAAGAGAAGCAGAAACAGAAGGAGAAGCAGAAAGAGAAGGAGGGGAAGCAGAAGAAGCAGAAGCATAAGAATCTGAAGAAGCAGAAGCAGAAACTGAAGCAGGAGAAGTAGAAGAAGCAGAATCTGGAGAAGCAGAATGAGAAGCAGAAGGAGAAGCAGAAGCAGAAAGAGAATCAAAAGGAGAAGTAGAAGCAGAAGAAACAGAAGAAGCAGAAGCAGTAGTCGTTGTAGCAGAAGCAGAAGGAGAAGCAGTAGGAAAAGCAGAAGAACGAGAAGGAGAAGGAGAAGCAGATTGAGAATCAGAAGGAGAAGCAAAAGAAGGAGAAGGAGAAGCAGAAGCAGAAGAAGCAGCAGAAGGAGAAGCAGAAGCAGAAGAAGATGCAGAAGGAGAAGCAGGAGAAGCAGAAGAAGCAGAAGCAGAAGAAGAAGCAGAAGAAGGAGAAGGAGAAGGAAGGGCAGCAGAAGCAATAGTAGAAGCAGAAGGAGAAGCAGAAGAATGAGGAGAAGAAAGAGAAGCAGGAAAAGCACAAATGCAGAAGCAAGAGAAGCAGCAGCAGGAGAAGCCGAAGCAGAAGAAGATGCAGAACGAGAAGCAGGAGAAGCACTAGAAGCAGAAGCAGAAGGAGAAGCAGGAGTAGGAGAAGGAGAAGGAGAAGGAAGGACAGCAGAAGCAATAGGAGAAGCAGAAGGAGAAGCAGAAGCAGAATGAGAAGCAGAAAGAGAAGCAGTAGAAGCAGAAGAAGCAGGAAAAGCAGAAGCAGAAGAAAGAGAAGAAGAAGAAGAAGAAGAAGAAGAAGAAGAAGAAGAAGAAGAAGAAGAAGAAGAAGAAGAAGAAGAAGAAGAAGAAGAAGACGACGACGAAGAAGACGAAGGAGAAGACGATGAAGAAGAAAAAGAAGAAGAAGAAGCAGCATAAGGAGAAACATAATGAGAAGCAGTAGAAGCAGAAGAAGCAGAAGCAGGAGAAGCAGAAGCAGAAGAAAAAGAATAAGCAGAAGAAGCAGAAGCAGAAGCAGGGGGAGAATCAGAAGAAGGATAAGGAGAAGGAGCAGCAGAAGGAGAAGCAGAAGCAGAATGAGAAGCAGAAACAGAAGGAGAACAAGAAGGAGAAGCAGGAGAATCAGAAGAAGCAGAAGTAGAAGCAGAAAGAGAAGGAGAAGAAGGAGAAGCAGAAGTAGCATCAGAAGAAACAGAAGAAGAAGAAGCAGAAGAAACAGAAGCAAAAGAAACAGAAGAAGGAGAAGAGCAGAAGCAGAAGCAGAAGGAGAAGCAGAAGGAGAAGCAGGAGAAGCAGAAGAAGCAGGAGAAGCAGAAGGAGAAGAAACAGGCGAAGCTGAAGAAGCAGAATCATAATCTGAAGCAGAAGGAGAAACAGAAGAAGCACAATCTGAAGCAGAAGCAGAAGAAACAGTAAGAGTAGAATAAGCAGAAGCAGAAGCATCAGGAGAAACAGAAGAAAAGAACGAGAAAGTGAAAGAGAACGATTATGAGTAGGAGAAGCAAAAGGATAAGCAGAAGCAGAAAGAGACGCAGAATGAGAAGCAGCACGAGAACTATGAGAAGC
>NW_012309988.1:0-2438 GCF_000151885.1 Dipodomys ordii | reverse complement strand
AGAAGAAGAAGAAGAAGGAGAAGGAGTAAGGAGAAGGAGAAGAAGAAGAAGAAGAAGAAGAAGAAGAAGAAGAAGAAGAAGAAGAAGAAGAAGAAGAAGAAGAAGAAGAAGAAGAAGAAGAAGTAGAAGAAGAAGAAGGAGAAGGAGAAGGAGAAGGAGAAGGAGAAGGAGAAGCAGTAGAAGCAGAAGAAGCAGAAGCAGGAGAAGCAGAAGCAGGAGAAGCAGAAGAAAAAGAATAAGCATAAGAAGCAGAATCAGAGGGAGAAGCAGAAGAAGGAGAAGAAGAAGCAGAAGAAGCAGCAGAAGCAGAAGCAGAAGAAGATGCAGAAGGAGAAGCAGGAGAAGCAGAAGAAGGAGAAGGAGAAGGCGAAAGAGAAGGATTAGGAGTAGGAGAAGCAAAAGGATAAGCAGAAGCAGAAAGAGACGCAGAAGGAGAAGCAGCACGAGAAGTAGGAGAAGCAGGAGAAGCAGAAGCAGGAGAAGCAGAAGAAACAGAAGACGCAGAAGCAGAATGAGAAGCAGAAGGAGAAATTGAAGCAGAAGCAGAAGAAGGAGAAGGAGAAGCAGAAAGAGAAGCAGAAAGAGAAGCACAACGAGAAGCAGGAGAAGCAGAAGCAGAAGAAACATAGGAAGGAGAAGAAGCAGAAGCAGAAGGAGAAGCAGAAACAGTAGGAAAAGCAGAAAGGGAAGCAGGAGAAGCAGAAGAAGCAGCAGCAGGAGAAGCAGAAGCAGAAGAAGCAGAAGAAGCAGAAGCAGAACCTGAAGCAGAAGGAGAAGCAGGAGAAGCAGAAGAAGCAGAAGCAGGTGGAGAAGCAGGAAAAGCAGAAGAAGCAGAAGCAAAAGGAGAAGCAAAAGAAAGAGAAGGAGAAGCAGAAGCAGAAGCATAAGGACAATCACAAGCAGAAGGAGATGCAGAAGGAGAAGCAGGAGAAGCAGAAGAAGCAGAAGCTGAAGGAGAAGCAGAAGTAGGAGAAGGTGAAGGAGGAGAAGCAGAAGCAGAATGAGAAGCAGAAAGAGAAGCCGGAGAAGGACACAAAGCAGAAGCAGGAGAAGCCGAAAGAGAAGAAGCAGAAGAAGCAGAAACAGAAGCAGAAGGAGAAGCAGATGCAGAAGGAGAAGCAGCAGCAGAAGTAAACCAGAAATTCAGGCAGGAGAAACAGAAGAAGCAGAAGCAGAAGCATAATGAGAAGCAAAAAGAGAAGCACAAGGAGTAGTAAAAGAAGCAGCAGAAGGAGAAGCAGCAGAAGAAGCAGAAAAACAAGCAGGAGAAGCAGAAGCAGAAAGAGAATTAGAAGCTGAAGAAGCAGAACCAGAAGAAGAAGCATAAGAAGCAGAAGCAGGAGAAGCAGAAGCAGAAGAAAAAGAAGAAGCATAAGTAGCAGAAGTAGAAGCAGAGGGAGAAACAGAAGAAGGAGAAGGAGCAGCAGAAGGTGAAGCAGAAGGAGATGCAGAAGCAGAAAGAGAAGCAGAAACAGAAGGAGAAGTTGGAGAATCAGAAGAAGCAGAAGCAGAAAGAGAAGGAGAAGAGGGAGAAGGAGAAGCAGAAGCAGAAGGACAATCAGGAGAAGCAGAAGAAGCAGAAGCGGGAGAAGCAGAAGAAGAAGAAGAAACAGAAGAAGGAGAAGGAGCAGAAGGAGAAGCAGAAGCAGAAGGAGAAGCAGAAATAGAAACAGAAGCAGAAGAAGCAGTTGCAGGAGAAGCAGAAGCAGAAGAAACAGAAGAAGCTGAAGAAGCAGAAGGAGAACCTGAAGCAGAAGGAGAAGCAGAAGCATCAGAAGCTGGAAAAGCAGAAGCAGAAGAAACAGAACAAGCAGAAGAAGCAGAAGCAGAACGAGAAGCAGAAGAAGAAGAAGGAGAAAGAGAAGGATTAGGAGTAGAAGCAGAAAGAGAAGCAGCAGGAGAAGCAGAAGGAGAAACAGAAGAAGCAGAAGTAGGAGAAGCAGAAGCAGAATGAGAAGCACAAGAAGGAGAAATTGAAGGAGAAGGAGACGGAGAAGCAGAAGGAGAAGTAGGAGAAGCAGAAGAAGGAGAAGCAGAAGCAGAAGAAACAGAAGAAGGAGAAGAGCAGAAGCAGAAGGAGAAACAGAAGCAGAAGGAGAAGCAGAATAAGCTGAAGCTAAAGCAGAAGAAACTGAAAAAGCAGAAAAAGAAGAAGAAGCAGAAGAAGAAGCAGGAAAAGCAGAAGAAGAAGAAGGAGAAGCAGAAAGAAAAGGAGAAGGAGAAGGAGAAGCAGAAGAAGCAGAAGCAGGAGAAGCAGAAGCAGAATGAAAAGCAGAAGAAGGAGAAATTAAAACAGAAGTAGATGCAGAAGGAGAAGCAGAAGTAGAAGCAGAAGGAGAAGCAGAAGAAGGAGAAGGAGAAGGAGAAGCAGAAGGATAAGAATAAAGAGAAACAGAAGGAGAAGCAGGAGAAGCAGAAGCAGGAGAAGCAGAAGAAAT
>NW_012309987.1:0-2438 GCF_000151885.1 Dipodomys ordii | reverse complement strand
GGAGCAGCATAACGAGAACCATAAGGAGAAGCAGTAGATGTCAGGAGAAGCAGAAGAAATACAATGAGCAAAAGAAGCAGAAGCAGAAGCAGTGGGAGAAGCAGAAGAAGGAGAAGGAGCAGCAGAAGGAGAAGCAGAAGCAGAAAGAGAAGCAGAAACAGAAGGAGAACAAACGGAGAAGCAGGAGAATCAGAAGAAGCAGAAGTAGAAAGAGAAAGAGAAGTAGAAGAAGGAGAAGCAGAAGTAGAATCAGAAGAAACAGAAGAAGAAGAAGCAGAAGAAACAGAAGCAAAAGAAACAGAAGAAGGAGAAGAGCAGAAGCAGAAGCAGAAGGAAAAGCAGAAGCAGAAGGAGAAGCAGAAAGAGAAGCAGGAGAAGCTGAAGAATCAGGAGAAGCAGAAGCAGAAGAAACAGGAGAAGCCGAAGAAGCAGAAGCAGAATCTGAAGCAGAAGGAGAAACAGAAGAATCACAATCTGAAGCAGAAGCAGAAGAAACAGAAATAGTAGAATAAGCAGAAGCAGAAGCACCAGGAGAAGCAGAAGAACAAGAAGGAGAAGGCGAAAGAGAAGGATTGGGAGTAGGAGAAGCAAAAGGATAAGGAGAACAAGAAAGAGACGAAGAAGGAGAAGCAGCACGAGAAGTAGGAGTAGCAGGAGAAGAAGAAGCAGGAGAAGCAGAAGAAACAGAAGGCACAGAAGCAGAATGAGAAGCAGAAGGAGAAATTGAAGGAGAAATTGAAGAAGAAACAGAAGCAGAAGGAGAAGCAGAAGGAGAAGCAGAAGAAGGAGAAGGAGAAGTAGAAAGAGAAGCAGAAAGAGAAGCAGCACGAGAAGTAGGAGAAGCAGGAGAAGCAGAAGCAGGAGAAGCAGAAGAAACAGAAGACGCAGAAGCAGAATGAGAAGCAGAAGGAGAAATTGAAGCAGAAGCAGAAGCAAAAGGAGAAGCAGAACCAGAAGGAGAAGCAGAAGAAGAAGAAGGAGAAGCAGAAAGAGAAGCACAACGAGAAGCAGGAGAAGCAGAAGCAGGAGAAGCAGAAGCAGAAGGAGAAGCAGACAAAAAGCACAAGCAGAAGGAGATGCAGAAGGAGAAGCAGAAGAAGCAGAAGCAGAAGGAGAGAAGAAGTAGAAGAAGCAGAATCCGAAGAAGCAGAAGTAGAAAGAGAAGCCGACGAAGAGAAGCAGAACGAGAAGCAAAAGAAGCAGAAGCGGGAGAAGCAGAAGAAGAAGAAACAGAAGAAGGAGAAGGAGCAGAAGCAGAACGAGAAGGAAAAGCAGAAGGAGAAGCAGAAAGAGAAGCAGGAAAAGCAGAAGAAGCAGAAGCAGGAGAAGCAGAAGAAACAGGAGAAGGACAAGAAGCAGAAGCAGAAGGAGAAGCAGAAACAGAAGGAGAAGCAGAAAGAGGAGGGGAAGCAGAAGAAGCAGAAGCAGGAGAAGCAGAAGCATAAGAATCCGAAGAAGCAGAAGCAAAACCTAAAGCAAAAGCGGAAGGAGGAGAAGCAGAAGAAGCAGAATCTGGAGAAGTTGAATTAGAAGCTGAAGGAGAAGCAGAAGCTGAAAGAGAATAAAACAGAAGGAGACGCAGAAGAAACAGAAGAAGCAGTAGCAGTTGCAGCAGAAGCAGAAGGAGAAGCAGAAAGAAAAGCAGAAGAACGAGAAGGAGAAGGAGAAACAGAAGCAGAAGCAGAAGGAGAATCAGAAGGAGAAGCAGAAGAAGCAGAAGGAGAAGCAGAAGCAGAAGAAGCAGAAGGAGAAGCAGAGGAAACAGAAGCAGAAGGAGAAGCAGAAGGAGAAACAGAAGCAGAAGAAGCAGCAGAAGGAGAAGCAGAAGCAGAAGAAGATGCAGAAGGAGAAGCAGGAGAAGCAGAAGAAGCAGAAGCAGAAGGAGAAGTAGAAGTAGGAGAAGGAAGAGCCGCAGAAGAAATAGGAGAAGCAGAAGGAGAAGCAGAAGCAGAATGAGAAGCAGAAAGAGAAGCAGTAGAAGCAGACGAAGCAGGAAAAGAAGAAGCAGAAGAAAGAGAAGAAGAAGAAGAAGAAGAAGAAGAAGAAGAAGAAGAAGAAGAAGAAGAAGAAGAAGAAGAAGAAGAAGAAGAAGAAGAAGAGGAAGAAGAAGAAGAAGAAGAAGAAGAAGAAGAAGAAGAAGAAGAAGAAGAAGAAGAAGAAGAAGAACAAGAACAAGAACAAGAACAAGAACAAGAAGAACAAGAAGAAGAACAAGAAGGAGGAGGAGGAGGAGGAGGAGGAGAAGGAGAGGCATAAGGAGAAGCAGAAGAAGCAGAAGCAGGAGAAGCAGAAGCAGAAGAAAAAGAATAAGCTAAAGAAGCAGAATCAGAGGGAGAAGCAGAAGAAGGAGAAGGAGCAGAAGGAGATGGAGAAGCAGAAGGAGAAGCAGAAGAAGGAGAAGCAGACGCAGAAGAAGCAGCAGAAGGAGAAGCAGAAGA
>NW_012309986.1:0-2438 GCF_000151885.1 Dipodomys ordii | reverse complement strand
GAAAGAGAAGCAGGAGAAGCAGAAGAAGCAGGAGAAGCAGAAGCAGAAGAAACAGGAGAAGCCGAAGAAGCAGAAGCAGAATCTGAAGCAGAAGGAGAAACAGAAGAAGCACAATCTGAAGCAGAAGCAGAAGAAACAGAAATAGTAGAATAAGCAGAAGCAGAAGCACCAGGAGAAGCAGAAGAAGAAGAAGGAGAAGGCGAAAGAGAAGGATTAGGAGTAGGAGAAGCAAAAGGATAAGCAGAAGCAGAAAGAGACGCAGAAGGAGAAGCAGCACGAGAAATAGGAGAAGCAAGAGAAGCAGAAGAAACAGAAGACGCAGAAGCAGAATGAGAATCAGAAGGAGAAATTGAAGCAGAAGCAGAAACAGAAGGAGAAGCAGAAGCAGAAGGAGAAGCAGAAGGAGAAGGAGAAGCAGAAGCAGAAAAAGAAGCAGAACGAGAAGCAGGAGAAGCAGAAGCAGGAGAAGCAGAAGCAGAAGAAACAGAAGAAGGAGAAGAAGCAGAAGCAGAAGGAGAAGCAGAAACAGAAGGAAAAGCAGAAAGAGAAGCAGGAGAAGCAGAAGAAGCAGCAGCAGGAGAAGCAGAAGAAGACGAAGAAGCAGAAGCAGAACATGAAGCAGAAGGAGAAGCAGGAGAAGCAGAAGAAGCAGAATCTTGAGAAGCAGAAGGAGAAGCAGAAGCAGAAAGAGAAGCAAAAGCAAAAGGAGAAGCAGAAGAAACAGAAGAAGCAGAGGCAGTACCAGAAGAAGCAGAATATGCAGAAACAGAAGGAGAAGCAGAAGGAAAAGCAGAAGAACGAGAAGGAGAAGGAGAAGGAGAAACAGGAGAAGCAGAAAGAGAAGCAGAAGAAGGAGCAGGAGAAGGAAAAGCAGCAGGAGAAGCAGAAAGAGCAGCAGAAGGAGAAGCAGGAGATGCAGAAACAGGAGAAGCAGATGCAGAAGAAACAGGAGAAGGACACGAAGCAGAAGCAGAAGGAGAAGCAGAAACAGAAGGAGAAGCAGAAAGAGAAGGAGGGGAAGCAGAAGAAGCAGAAGCAGGATTGGCAGAAGCTTAAGAATCCGAAGAAGCAGAAGCAGAACCTGAAGCAGAAGGAGAAGCAGGAGAAGCAGAAGAAACAGAATCTGGAGAAGAAGAAGGAGAACCAGAAGGAGAAGCAGAAGCAGAAAGAGAAGCAAAAGCAGAAGGAGAAGCAGAAGGAGAAACAGAAGAGGCAGAAGCAGTAGCAGAAGAAGCTGAAGATGCAGAACCAGAAAGAGAAGCAGAAGGAATAGAAGAAGAACGAGAAGGAGAAGGAGAAACAGAAGGAGAAACAGAAGGAGAAGCAGAAAGAGAATCAGGAAAAGCAGAAGAAGCAGAAGCAGACGGAGAAGCAGAAGAAGAAGAAACAGAAGAAGGAGAAGGAGCAGAAGCAGAAGGAGAAGCAGAAAGAGATGCAGGAAAAGCAGAAGAAGCAGAAGCAGGAGAAGCAGAAGCAGAAGAAACAGGAGAAGGTCAAGAAGCAGAAGCAATAGGAGAAGCAGAAACAGAAGGAGAAGCAGAAAGAAAAGGAGGGGAAGCAGAAGAAGCAGCAGCAGGAGAAGCAGAAGCATAAGAATCCGAAGAAGCAGAAGCAGAACCTGAAGCAGAAGGAGAAGCAGGAGATGCAGAAGAAGGAGAATCTGGAGAAGCAGAATGTCAAGCTGAAGGAGAAGCAGAAGCAGAGAGAGAATCAAAAGCAGAAGGAGAAGCAGAAGAAACAGAAGAAGCAGAAGCAGTAGCAGTTGCAGCAGAAGCAGAAGGAGAAGCAGAAGGAAAAGCAGAAGCACGAGAAGGAGTAGGAGAAACAGAAGCAGAAGCAGAAGGAGAATCAGAAGGAGCAGAAGGAGAAGCAGAAGGAGAAGCAGAAACAGAAGAAGCAGCAGAAGGAGAAGCAGAGGCAGAAGAAGATGCGGAAGGAGAAGCAGGAGAAGCAGAAGAAGCAGAAGCTGAAGGAGAAGTAGAAGTAGTAGAAGGAGAAGGAAGAGCAGCAGAAGCAATAAAAGAAGCAGAAGGAGAAGCAGAAGCAGAATGAGAAGCAGAATGAGAAGCAGAAGAAACAGAAGATGCAGGAATAGCAGAAGCAGAAGAAAGAGAAGAAGAAGAAGAAGAAGAAGAAGAAGAAGAAGAAGAAGAAGAAGAAGAAGAAGAAGAAGAAGAAGAAGAAGAAGGAGAAGAAGAAGGAGAAGAAAAAGAAGAAGGAGAAGGAGAAGCATAAGGAGAAGCAGAAAAAGCAGAAGCAGGAGAAGCAGAAGCAGAAGAAAAAGAATAAGCATGAGAAGCAGAATCAGAGGGAGAAGCAGAAGAAGGAGAAGGAGCAGCAGAAGGAGAATCAGTAGGAGAAACAGAAGAGTGAGAAGCAGAAGCAGAAGAAGCAGCAGAAGGAGAAGCAGAAGCAGAAGAAGTTGCAGAAGGAGAAGC
>NW_012309985.1:0-2439 GCF_000151885.1 Dipodomys ordii | reverse complement strand
TGCTTCTTCTTTTTCTTCTGCTTTTGCTTCTCCTGCTTCTGTTTCTTCTGCTTCTACTTCTCTTTCTGCTTCTGCTTCTCCTGCTTGTTTTTCTGCTTCTTCTGCTGCTTCTCCTTCTGCTGCTTCTTCTACTTCTCCTACTGCTTCACTTTTTGCTTCTCCTTCTGCTTCTGCTTCTGCTTCTTCTGTTTCTCCTGCCTGAATTTCTTGTTCTACTTCTTCTGCTGCTTCTCCTTCTGCTTCTGCTTCTACTTCTGCTTCTGATTCTGCTTCTTCTGCTTCTTCTCTTTCGGCTTCTCCTGCTTCTGCTTCTTGTGCTTCTCCTGCTTCTCTTTCTGCTTCTCATTCCGCTTCTGCTTCTCCTTCTGCTTCTGCTTCTCCTCCTTCTCCTTCTCCTACTTCTGCTTCTCCTTCATCTTCTGCTTCTTCTGCTTCTCCTGCTTCTCCTTCTGCATCTCCTTCTGCTTGTGCTTTTCCTTATGCTTCTTCTTCTGCCTCTGCTTCTCCTTCTCCTTTTGCTTCTCCTTTTGCTTCTGCTTCTTCTGCTCTTCCTGCTTCTCCGTCTGATTCTGCTTCTTTTGCCTTTCCTTATTCTCCTTCTGCTACTCCTTCTTCTTCTCCTTCTGTTTCTCCTTCTCCTTCTCGTTCTTCTGCTATTCCTTCTGCTTCTCTTTCTGCTTCTGCATCTTCAGCTTCTTCTGCTACTGCTTCTGCTTCTTCTGTTTCTTCTGCTTCTCCTTCTGCTTTTGCTTCTCTTTCCGCTTCTGCTTCTCCTTCTGGTTCTCCTTCTTCTTCTCAAAATTCTGCTTCTCCTTCCGCTTCAGGTTCTGCTTTCTTCTTCTTCAGATTCTACTTCTTCAGCTTCTCCTTCCGCTTCAGGTACCGCTTCTGCTTCTTCAGCTTCATCTGCTACTATATCTGCTTCTCCATCTGATTCAGCATCTCTATCTGCATCAAAATATTCTCCTTCTTCGATATCATCAGCTTATGATTCAACTACTTCTCCTGCTTCTCCTTCTGTTTCTCTTTATTCTTATCCTTATGCTTCTCCTTCTCCTTCTCCTTCTTCTGCTTCTCCTTCTGCTTCTGCTTCTGCTTCTCCTTCTGCATCTTCTTCTGTTTCAATTTCTCCTTCTTCTGCTTTTCATTCTTCTTCTGCTTCTCCTGCTTCTGCTTCTTCTGCTTCTCCTGCTTCTCCTTTTCCTTCTCCTTCTCTTTCTGCTTCTACTTATCCGTCTGTTTCTCCTACTCCTAATCCTTCTCTTTCTCCTCCTTCTTCTTCTTCTGCTTTTCCTCCTTGTTCTTCTTCTGCTTCTTCTTCTTTTTCTGCTTTTTCAGTTTCTTCTGCTTCAGCTTCTGCTTCTTCTGCTTCTCCTTCTGCTTCTGTTTCTCCTTCTGCTTCTGCTCTTCTCCTTCTTCTGTTTCTTCTGCTTCTGCTTCTCCTGCTACTCCTTCTTCTGCTACTCTTACTTCTCCTTCTGCTTCTCCGTCTCATTCTCCTTCTCCTTCAATTTCTCCTTCTTGTGCTTCTCATTCTGCTTCTGCTTCTGCTTCTCCTGCTTCTGCTTCTCCTGTTTCTCCTTCTGCTTCTCCTTCTGCTTCTCTTTCTGCTTCTAATTCTGCTTCTGCTCCTCCTATTCCTAATCCTTCTCTTTCTCCTTCTTATTCTTCTGCTTCTCGTTCTGCTTCTGCTTCTTCTGCTTGTTCTGTATCTTCTGCTTCTGCTTTTCCAGCCTCTGATGCTTCTGCTTCTCCTTCTGCTTCAGGTTCTCCTTCTGCTTCTTCAGCTTCTTCTGTTTCTTCTGCTTCTGCTTCTCCTGCAACGGCTTCTTCTGCTTCTGTTTCTATTTCTGCTTCTCCTTCTGCTTCTGCTTCTCCTTCTGCTCCTTCTCCTTCTTCTGTTTCTTCTTCTTCTTCTGCTTCTCCCGCTTCTGCTTCTTCTGCTTCTCCTGATTGTCCTTCTGCTTCTGCTTCTCCTTCTCCCTCTTTTGCTTCTCTTTCTGCTTCTGCTTCTTCTGATTCTCCAACTTCTCCTTCTGTTTCTGCTTCTCTTTCTGCTTCTGCATATCCTTCTCCTTCACCTTCTGCTGCTCCTTCTCCTTCTTCTGTTTCTCCCTCTGCTTCTATTTTTGCTTCTTATGCTTCTTCTTTTTCTTCTGCTTATGCTTCTCCTGCTTCTGCTTCTTATGCTTCTACTGCTTGTTCTTCTGGTTCTGCTTCTTCTGCTTCTACTTCTCTTTCTGCTTCTGCTTCTCCTGCTTGTTTTTCTGCTTCTTCTGCTGCTTCTCCTTCTGCTGCTTCTTTTACTACTCCTTGTGCTTCTCTTTTTGCTTCTCCTTCTGATTCTGCTTCTGCTTCTTCTGTTTCTCCTGCCTGAATTTCTGGTTCTACTTCTTCTGCTGCTTCTCCTTCAGAATAAAGCTTCTCCTTATGCTAATG
>NW_012309984.1:0-2439 GCF_000151885.1 Dipodomys ordii | reverse complement strand
ACCCTGCTGTCCCCTGCTGTGTCCCCTGCTGTGTCCCCGCTGTGTCCAGCTGTGTCCCGTTTTGTCCCGCTGTGTCCCGCTGTGTCCCCGCTTTGTCCCCTGCTTTGTTCCCTCTGTGTCCCGCTGTGTCCCGCTGTGACCCCTGCTGTGTCCCGCTGTGTCCCCTGCTGTTTCCCCCACTGTGTCCCGCTGTGTCCTTGCTGTGTCCCCCTCTGTGTCCCACTGAGTAATCGCTGTGTCCCCCGCTGTGTCCCCCACTGTGTCCCGCTGTGTCCCGCTGTGTCCCCGCTGTCCGCGGGTGTGTAACCGCTGTCCCCCGCTGTAGCCCACGCTGTGTCCCGCTGTGTCCTCGCTGTGTCTCACTGTGTTCCTGCTGTGTCTCCGCTGTGTCCCGCTGTGTCCCTAGTGTGTCCTCGCTGTGTAACCGCTGAGTCCCTCTGTGTCCCCGCTGTGTCCCACTGTGTCCCCCGCTGTGTCCCCCTGTGTCCCCACTGTGTCCTCCTGTGTCCCGCGTGTCCTCGCTGTGTCCTTCTGTATCCCGCTGTGTCCCCCGCTGTGTCCCCCACTATTTCCCCGCTGTGACCCGCTGTGTCAATGCTGTGTCCCCCGCTGTGTCCCGCTGTGTCCCGCTGTCTGTCACGCTGTGTTCCCCGCTGTGTCCCGCTGTGTCCCACTGTGTCCCGCTGTGTCCCGCTGTGTGCCTGCTCTCCCCCGGTGTGTTCCCCGCTGTGTCCCGCTGTGTCCTGCTGTGTCCCCGCTGTGGCCCGCTGTGTCCTGCTGTGTCCGCCTCTATGTCCCACGCTGTGCCCCGCTGTGTCCCCACTGTGTCCCCGCTGGGTCCCGCTGTGTCCCTGGTGTGTCCTCGCTGTGTAATCTCTATGACCCTCTGTGTCCCCGCTGTGCCCGCATTGTCCCCCTATGTCCCCGCTGTGTCCTCGCTGTGTCCTTCTGTATCTCGCTGTGTCCCCCGCTGTGTCCCCCACTATTTCCCCGCTGTGAAACGCTGCGTCCCGCAGTGCCCCTGCTGTATCCCCAGCTGTGTCCCACTGTATCCCCTGCTGTATCCACGCTGTGTCCCCGCTGTGTCCTCCTGTGTCCCGCTGTGTCCTCGCTGTGTCCTTCTGTATCCCGCTGTGTCCCCCGCTGTGTCCCCCACTATTTCCCCACTGTGACCCACTGTGTCCATGCTGTGTCCCCCGCTGTGTCCCGCTGTGTCCCGCTGTGTTCCCCGCTGTGTTCCCCGCTGTGTCCCGCTGTTTCCTCGCTTGTCCCCGCTGTGTCCCGATCTGTTCGGCTGTGTCCCGCTGTGTCCGCCTCTGTGTCCACCTCTGTGTCCCCCGCTGTGTCCTGCTGTGTCCCCGCTGTTTCCCCGCTGGGTCCCGCTGTGTCCTGCTGTGTCCCGGTGTGTCCCGCTTTGTCCCCGCTGTGTCCCGCTGTTTCCCACTGTGTGCCTGCTGTGTCCCCGCTTTGTCCCGCTGTGTACCCCGCTGTGTCCCACTGTGTCCCCCGCTATGTCCCTGCTGTGTCCCGCTGTGTTGCACTGTGTCCACTGTATACCCTGCAGTGTCCTGCTGTGTCCCCCGATGTGTCCCGCTGTGTCCTGCTGTGTCCCCACTGTGTCCCGCTGTGTCCCCGCTGTGTCCCCTGCTGTGTCCCGCTGTGTCCCCGGCTGTGTCCCCCGCTGTGTCCCGCTCTTTCCCGCTGTGTCCCCTGCTGTGTCCCCGCTGTGTCCCACTGTGTCCCGCTGTGTCCCGCTGTGTACACTGCAGTGTCCTGCTGTGTGCCCCGATGTGTCCAGCTGTGTCCCGCTGTGTCCCCACTGTGTCCCGCTGTGTCCCCGCTGTGTCCCCTGCTGTGTCCCACTGTGTCCCCGGCTGTGTCCCCCGCTGTGTCCCGCTCTTTCCCACTGTGTCCCCTGCTCTGTCCCCGCTGTGTCCCACTGTGTCCGGCTCTGTCCCCGCTGTGTCCCCTGCTGTGTCCAACTGTGTCCCCGTCTGTGTCCCGGTCTTTCCCGCTGTGTCCCGCTGTGTCCTTGCTGTGTCCCCATTTGTGTCCTGCTGTGTCCTCGCTGAGTCGCCCGCTGTGTCCCGCTGTGTCCCCATGTGTTACGCTGTGTCCTCTCTGTGTATCCCTCTGTGTCCCTCTGTGTCCTTGCTGTGTCGCCCACTGTGTCCAGGCTGTGACCCGCTGTGTCCCTGCTGTGTCCCCGCTGTAATCCCGGTGTGTCCCCGATGTCCACAGCTGAAATCCCGTTGTGTTCCCCACTGACTGCATGTGTGTCCCCCGCCTGTCCCAACTGTGACCCCGCTGTGTCCCGCTGAGTCCTACACTGGTGGTCCCCCGCTGGGGCCCCACTGGGTCCCCCAATTGAGTCACGATATGATCATAATGATTTCCCACTGTTCCTTCGGGTGTGTAACATTTGTCCCCCGCTGTTAA
>NW_012309983.1:0-2439 GCF_000151885.1 Dipodomys ordii | reverse complement strand
CGCTCTGTCCCGCTCTGTCCTTTCTCTGTCACCCGCTGTCACCTGCTCTGTCCCCCGCTGTGTCCCGCTGTGTCCCACTATGTCCCCTGCTCTGTCCCGCTGTTTACCCACAGTGTCTCCGCTGTGTCCTGTTGTGTCACATTGTGTCCCGTGGTGTTCCACTTTGTCCCCTCCTGTGTCCCCTGCTGAGTGCTGCTTTGTCCCCGTTGTGTCCCGCTGTGTCCCCCGCTCTGTCCCCTGCTGTGTTCTGCTGTGTCCACCTCTGTGTCCCGCTGTGTCCTGCTGTGTCCCCCGCTGTGTCCCGCTGTATTCCCCTGTATTCCGTGGTGTCCCGTTTGTCACCCGCTGTGTCCCCTGCTGAGTCCCCGCTTTGTCCCCGCTGTGACCCCCTGTGTCCCGCTGTGTCCCGCTGTGTACCCCGCTGTGTCCCTCTGTGTCTCGCTCTGTCCCCACTGTGTCCCGATGTGTCCCGCTGTGTCCCCGCTGTGTGCCCGCTGTGTCCTGCTGTGTACCCCACTGTGTCCAGCGGTGTCACCGCTATGTCCCGCTCTGTCCTGTCTCTGTCCCCCGCTGTCACCTGCTCTGTCCCCGCTGTGTCCCACTGTGTCCCCCGCTGTGTCCCTGCTGTGTCCCCGCTCTGTCCCACTGTGTCCCGCTGTGTCTCCTGCTGATACCCGCTGTGTCCCAGATGTGTCCCGCTGAGTCCTCGCTGTGTCCCCTGCTGTGTCCCGCTTTGTTCCCCCTGTGTCGCCCGCTGTGTCCCGCTGTGTCCCCAGCTGTGTCCCGCTGTGTCCCCTGCTGTGTCCCCGAGGTGTCCCGCTGTGTCCCGCTGTGACCGTGTTGAGTCCCGCTGTGTCCCGCTTTGTCATCGCTGTGTCCCCCGCTGTGTCCCGCATTGTCCCCCCGTGTCCCCCACTGTGTCCCGCTTGTCCCCCTCTGTGTCCCGCTGTGTCCCCTGCTGTGTCCCAACTGTGTCCTGCTGTGTTCCACTGTGTCACGCTGTGTCCTCGCTGTGTCTCCCGCAGTGTCCCGCAGTGTCCCCCCTGTGTCCCCCGCTGTGTCCCGCTGGGTCCCTCTGTGTCCCCTGTTGTGTACCCTGCTCTGTCCCACTGTGTCCCCCGCTGTGTCCCGCTGTGTCCCGCTGTGTAATGCTGTGTCCTGCTGTGTCCCCCACTGAGTCCAGCTGTGTCCCCTCTGTGTCCCAATTTGTCCTCGCTGTGTCCCCCGCTGTGTCCCGCTGGGTCCCTCTGTGTCCCCTGCTGTGTACCCTGCTCTGTCCCACTGTGTCCCCCGCTGTGTCCCGCTGTGTCCCGCTGTGTACTGCTGTGTCCTCCGCTGAGTCCCGCTGTGTCCCCGCTGTGTCCAAATGTGTACTCACTGTGTCCCCCGCTGTGTCCCGCTGTGTCCCCCCTGTGTCCCCCGCTGTGTCCTGCTGTGTCCTCAATGTGTCCCCCGCTGTGTCCCGTTGTGTCCCCAGCTGTGTACCCCGCTGTGTCCCACTGTGTCCTCGCTGTATCGACGCTGTGTCCCGCTGTGTCCCGCTGTGTCCTCGCTGTGTTCCCCGCTGTGTCCCGCTGTGTCCCCGGCTGTTTCCCCGCTGTGTCCCTCTATGTACCCCGCTGTGTATAGCTTTGACTCTGATTTGTTTCGCTGTGTCTCACGCTCTGTCCCCCGCTGTGTCCCGCTGTGTCCCCCACTCTGTCCCGCTGTGTCCCGCTGTGTCCCCGCAGGGTCACCGCTGTTTCGCGCTGTGTCCCGCTGTGTCAGTGGTGTCCCGCTTTGTCCCCCGCTGTGTCCCCAGCTGAGTCCCCGCTGTGTCCCTGCTGTGTCCCGCTGTGTCCTCGCTGTGTCCCCCGCTGTCTCCCGCTCTGTCCCCCGCTGTGTCTCACGCTTTATCCCGTCTGTGTCCCACTCTGTCCCGCTGTGTCCCGCTGTGTCCTCCCTGTGTCCCCTGCTGTGTCCTGCTGTGTCCCCCGCTGTGTCCCGCTGTGTCCCCTGCTGTGTCACACGCTGTGTCCCTGTTGTGCCCCGCTGTGTCCCGCTGTGTCCCGCTGTGTCCCAATGTGTCCCCTGCTGAGTCCCGCTGTGTACCCGCTGTGTCCCAATGTGTCCTCGCTGTGTCCCCTGCTGTGTCCCGCTGTGTCCTCGCTGTGTGCCCCGCTGTAAAAACACGCTGTGTCCCTCTGTGGCCCCTGCTGTATCCCCTGCTCTGTCCCACTGAGTCACCCGCTGTGTCCAAGCTGTGAGTACGCTGTGACCCCGCTGTATTTCCACTGTGTCCGCCACTGTGTCCCGCTTTGTCACACACTGAGTCAACGAAAGAGACACAATAGAGTCCCCCGCTGGGACCCGATATGTCAAAGTTTGCCCCATGGGGGGGTCCCCGCTGATCCCCTTCTGTGACCCCGATGTACCCCGCTATGGTCCTTTTGTGTCCCT
>NW_012309982.1:0-2439 GCF_000151885.1 Dipodomys ordii | reverse complement strand
GTGTCCCGCTGTGTCCCGCTGTGTCCTCGCTGTGGCCCACGCTGTGTTCCGCTGTGTCCTCGCTGTGTCCCCCGCTGTGTCCCGCTGTGTCCTTGCTCTGTCCCACGCTGTGTTTCTCTGTGTCTTCTTTGTGTCCCCCGATGTGTCCCTTTGTGTCCCCAGCTGTGTAACCCGCTGTGTCCCGTTGTATCCCCGCTGTATCGAGGCTGTGTCCCGCTGGGTCCCTCTGTGTCCTCGCTGTGTTCCCCGCTGTATACCCCTCTGTGTCCCGCTCTATGTCCCGCTGTGTCCCCCGATGTGTACCTCTGTGTTCCTCTGTGTCCCGCTGTGTATTGCTGTGTCCCCCGCTGAGTCCCGCTGTGTCCCCGCTGTGTCCCACTGTGTCCAACCTGTGCCTCCCGCTGTGTCCGGCTGTGTCCTGCTGTGTCCCCCGCTGTGTCCCCGCTGTGTCCTGCTGTGTACACCGCTGTGTTCAGCTTGGTCCCCGCTGTGTCTCGCTGTGTCCCACCCTCTGTTCCCCACTGTGTTCCGCTGTGTCCCCAGCTGTGTCCCGCTGTGTCACCCACTGTGTCCCGCTGTGTCCCCGCAGGGTCACCGCTCTTTCCCGCTGTGTCCCGCTGTGTTCCGTGGTGTCCCGGTCTGTCCCCCGCTATGTCCCCCGCTTTGTCCCTGCTGTGTCCCGCTGTGTCCCCCTCTGTTTCCCGTTGTGTCCCCAGCTTTGTACCCCACTGTGTCTTGCTGTGTCCTCCCTGTGTCCCTCGCTGTGTTCCGCTCTGTCCTCTGCTGTGTCCCTCTGTGTCCCGCTGTGTCCCCCGCTGTATCGACGCTGTGTCCTGCTGGGTCCAGCTGGGTCCTCGCTGTGTTCCCCGCTGTGTCCTGCTGTGTCCCCCGCTGTGTCCCGCTGTGTCCCCGCTGTGTCCCACTGTGTCCGGCTGTGTCTGCCGCTGTGTCCCTGCTGTGTCGCCGCTGTTGCGCTGTGACCACCTTTGTCCCTCTGTGTCCCCCCCTGAGTCCCCGCTCTTTCCCCGCTGGGTCCCGCTGTGTCCCCGCTGTGTCCCGCTCTGTCCCCAGCTATGTCCCATGCTTTGTCCCCGCTGTGTCCCTGCTGTGTCCCCGCTGTGTCCCGCTGTATCCCGCTGTGTACTGCTGTGTCCCCCGCTGAGTCCCGCTGTGTCCCCGCTGTGTCCCGCTGTGTCCACTGCTGTGTCCCCGCAGTGTCCCGCTGTGTCCCTCGCTGTCCCCCGCTGTCCCCCGCTGTGTCCCTCTGTGTCCTCGCTGTGTCCTCCATTGTGTCCTGGTGTGTCCCCTGCTGTGTCCCGCTGTGTCCCGCTGTGTCCCGCTGTGTCTCCGCTGTGTGGTCGCCTTGTCCCGCTGTGTACACCGCTGTGTCCAGCTGTGTCCCCGCTGTGTCCCGCTGTGTCCCCTATCTGTTCCCTGCTGTGTCCCCCTCTGTGTCCCGCTTTGTCCCTCTGTGTCACACTGTGTCCCGTGGTGTCTGCTTTGTCCCCCGCTGTTTCCCCTGCTGAGTCCCATCTATGTCCCCGCTGTGTCCTGCTGTGTCCTCACTGTGTCCCCCGCTGTCTCCTGCTTTGTCCCACGCTGTGTCCCGCAGTGTTCCGCTGTGTATTCGCTGTGTCCCACGCTGTGTCCCGCTGTGTCCCCGTTGTATCGACGCTGTGTCCCGCTGGGTCCCTCTGTGTCCTCACTGTGTTCTCCGCTGTGTCCCGCTGTGTACCCCTCTGTGTCCCCCTCTGTGTCCCGCTGTGTCCCCCGCTGTGTCCCACTATGTCCCGCTGTGTACTGCTGTGTCCCCCGCTGAGTCCCACAGTGTCACCACTGTGTCATCCCTGAGTCCCCTGCTGTGTCCCACTGTGTTCCGCTGTGTCCCCCGCTGTGTCCTCGCTGTTTCCCCCCACTGTGTCCCGCTGTGTCCTTGCTGTATCCCCCGCTGTGTCCCGCTGTGTCCCGCTGTGTCCCTGCTGTGACCCGTTGTGTCCCGCTATGTCCCCGCTGTATCCCGCTGTGTACCCCGCTGTGTCCAGCTTTGTTCCCGCTGTGTCTCGCTGTGTCCCACGCTCTGTCCCCCACTGTGTCCCGCTGTGTCACCCGCTGTGTCCCACTGTGTTCGCGCAGGGTCACCGCTGTTTCCCGCTGTGTCCCGCTGTGTTCCGTGGTGTCCCGCTATGCCCCCCGCTGTGTTCTCCGCTGATTCCCGGCTGTGTCCACGCTGTGTCCCGCTTTGTCCTCGCTGTGTTTCCCACTGTGTCCCACTGTGTACCCCTCTGTGTCCACCTCTGTGTCCCGCTGTGTACTGTTGTGTCCCCCGCTGAGTCCCGCTGTGTACCCCTCTGTGTCCCCATCTGTGTCCCGCTGTGTCCCCCGCTGTGTCCTGCTGTGTTCTGCTGTGTCCCGCTGTGTATTGCTTGTGTCCCCCGCTGA
>NW_012309981.1:0-2439 GCF_000151885.1 Dipodomys ordii | reverse complement strand
GCTGTGTCCCACGCTGAGTCCCGCTGTGTCCCCGCTGTGTCCCGCTGTGTCCCACCTGTGTCCCCCGCTGTGTCCGGCTGTGTCCCGCTGTGTCTCCCGCTGTGTCCCACGATGTGTCCCGCTGTGTCCCCCGCTGTGTCCCGCTGTGTCCACAGCTGTGTCCCCATTGTGTCCCGCTTTTAATCCCGCTCTGTCCCACTGTGTCCTCGCTGTGTCCCCCGCTGTGTCCCGCTGTGTCCCCCGATGTGTCCCGCTGGGTCCCGCTGTGTCCTCGCTGTGTCTACCGCAGTGTTGCCCGCTTTGTCCCGCTATGTCCCCCGATGTGTCCCTTTGTGCCCCAGCTGTGTAACCCGCTGTGTCCGGCTGTTTCCCCGCTGTATCGACGCTGTGTCCCGTTGTGTCCCGCTGTGTCCTCTCTGTGTCCCCCGCTGTCTCCCTCTTTGTCCCACTCTGTGCCCCGCTGTGTCCGCTGTGTTCTGTGGTGTCCCGCTATGTCCCTCGCTGTGTCCCCCGCTTAGTCCCCGCAGTTTCCCCGCTTTTTCCACCGCTGTGTCCTCACTGTGTGCCCCGCTGTCTCCCTCTCTGTCCCCCGCTGTGTCCCGCTGTGTCTACTGCTGTGTCCCTGCTGTGTCCCGCTGTGTCCTCGCTGTGTCCCACGCTGTGTGCCGCTGTGTCCTCGCTGTGTCCCCCGATGTGTCCCTTTGTGACCCCAGCTGTGTACCCCGCTTTGTCCCGCTGTGTCCCCGCTGTATCGACGCTGTGTCCCGCTGGGTCCCGCTGTGTCCTCGCTGTGTTCCCCGTTGTGTCCCCTTGTGTAACACTCTGTGTCACCCTCTGTGTCCCGCTGTGTCCCCCGCTGTGTTCCGCTGTGTCCGGCTGTCTCCCGCTGTGTACTGCTGTGTCCCCCGCTGAGTCCCGCTGTGTCCCCACTGTGTCCCGCTGTGTCCCGCTGTGTCCCCCACTGTGTCCCGACTGATTTGTTCCTGCTGTGTCCCGCTGTGTCCCTGCTGTCTCCCTGCTGTGTCCCCGCTCTGTCCCGCTGTGTCCCGCTGTGTCCTCGCTGTGTCCTCGCTGTGTCCTTGCTGTGTCCCGTTGTGTCCCCAGATGTGTACCCCGCTGTGTCCCGCTGTGTCCCCGCTGTATCAACGCTGTGTCCCGCTGAGTCCCGCTGTGTCCTCACTGTGTCACCCGCTGTGTCCCACTGTGTCCCCCACAGTGTCCTGCTGTGTCTATTGCTGTGTCCCTGCTGTGTCCCGCTGTGTCCTCGCTGTGTCCCACGCTGTGTTCCGCTGTGTCCTTGCTGTGGCCCCCGATGTCTCCCGCTCTGTCCCCCACTGTGTCTCACGCTTTGTCCCTGCTGTGTCCCACTGTGTCCCGCTGTGTCCCGCTGTGTCCCCCACTGTGTCCCTTTGTGTCCCCAGCTGTGTACCCCCCTGTGTAACGCTGTGTCCCGGCTGTATAGACTCTGTGTCCCGCTGTGTCCTCCATGTGTCCCCCGCTGTGTCCCATTGTGTTCCGCTGTGTCCCCCGCTGTGTCCCTGCTGTGTCCCTGCTGTGTCCCCGCTGTGTCCCGCTGTGTCCCGCTGTGTCCTCCCTGTGTCCCTCGCTGTGTTCCCCTCTGTCCTCTCCTGTGTCCCTCTGTGTGCCGCTGTGTCCCCCGCTGTATCGACGCTGTGTCCTGCTGTGTCCCGCTGGGTCCTCGCTGTGTCCTCCGCTGTCTCCCGCTTTGTCTTCTGCTGTGTCCCACTGTGTCCCGCTGTGTCCTCGCTGTATCCCCCGCTGTGTCCCGCTTTGTCCCCGCTGTGTCCCCTGCTTTGTCCCACTGTGTGCCGCTGTGTCCCTCGCTGTGTCGCACTATGTCCCGGCAGTGTTCCCCCTGTGTCCTGCTGTGTCCCGCTGTGTCCCGTGATGTCCCGCTTTGTCCCCCGCTGTGTCCCGCTCTGTCCCCCGCTGTATCCCCCGCTTTGTCCCCGCTGTGTCCCGCTTTGTCCCCGCTGTATCGAAGCTGTGTCCCGCTGGATCCCGCTGTGTCCTCGCTGTGTTCCCCTCTGTGTACCGCTGTGTCCCCCTCTCTGTCCCCCGCTGTGTCACACTGTGTCCCTAAGTGTCCCGCTTTGTCCCCTGCTGTGTCCCCCGCTGTGTCCCGCTGTGTCCTTGCTGTGTCCCCCGCTGTGTGCAGCTGTGTCCTCACCATGTCCCCCACTGTGTTCCGCTGTGTCCCCCGCTGTGTCCCGCTGTGTCCCCCGCTGTGTCCCGCTGTGTCCCCTGCTGTGACCAATGCTGTGTCCCTGCTGTGTCCCCGCTGTGTCCCGCTGTGTCCCGGCTGTGTCCCCTCTGTATCCTGCTGTGTCCCACGCTGTGTCCCGCTGTGTCCCACGCTGTGTCCTGCTCTGTCCACTGCTGATAGACCCCGCTGTGTCATGCTGTGACCCCGCTGTG
>NW_012309980.1:0-2439 GCF_000151885.1 Dipodomys ordii | reverse complement strand
CACTCTGTCCGCTGTGTCCTTGCTGTGTGCCCACAGTGTCCCGCTGTGTACTCTCTCGTTTTGTCCAGCTCTGTCCCTGCTGTGTCCCGCTGTGTCCTCGCTCTGTTCTTCTCTGTGCCCCGCTGTGTCCCATTGTCCCCCGCCATGTCACGCTGTGTCACGCTGTTTTCCCAGCTGTGTCTCGATGTTTCCTCCACTATGTCCCGCGCTGTTTCTCACTGTGTCCCCCGCTGTGTCCCGCTGTGTCCTGCTGTGTCCTGCTGTGTTCCCCGCTGTGTCCAGCTGTGTCCCCGTTGTGTCCCGCTGGGCCAGCTGTGTTCTCGCTGTGTATCCCACTTTGTCCCGCTGTGTCCCCTGCTGTGTTCCTGCTGTGTCCCGCTGTGTCCCTACTGTCCCCCTTTGTGTCTCCGCTGTGTGCCGCTGTGTCCCCATGTGTCTCCCGCTGTGTCCATGCTCTGACCCGCTGTGTCCGCGTTGTCCCGCGTTGTGTCTCCAATGTCCCCCGCTTTGTCCCGTTTTGTCCCCGCTGTGTCCCCCGCTGAGTTCCCGCTGTGTCCTGCTGTGTCCCCCGCTGTGTCCCCACTGTGTCCCCTGCTGTGTCCCAATATGTGTCCCCCGATAGGTCCCACTGTGTCCCGCTGTGTCCCCATCTGTGTCCCCGCTGTGTTCTGCTGTGTCCCGCTGTAACCCGCTGTGTCTCCGCTGTGTTCCGCTGTGTCCCTCTGTGTCCCCCATTGTGTCCCCTGCTGTGTCTGGATATGTCCCCATCTGTGTCCCACTGTGTTCCCCGCTATGTCCCTGCTGTGTCCCCGCTGTGTCCCTCTGTGTCCCCACTATGTCCCGCTTTGTCCCGCTGTGGCCTCGCTGTGTCCCCCGCTGTGTTCTGCTGTGTCCCCCGCTGTGTCCCGCTGTGTCCCGCTGTGTCCGCCGCTGTGTCCTGCTGTGTCCCCGCTGTGTTACGTTGTGTCCCCCGCTGTGTCCCTACTGAGTCACGCTGTGTCCCCGCTGTGTCCCACTGCGTCCCCCTATGTGTTCCCGATGAGTCCCCCGCTGTATCTCGCTTTGTCCCCTGCTGTGGCCTGCTGTGTCCCATAGTGTCCTGCTTTGTCCCCCACTTTGTTCCCTTCTGAGTCAGACTGTGGACCGCTGTGTCCCGCGTTGTCCCGCTGTGTCCTCGCTGTTTCTCCCGCTGTGTCCCGCTGTGTCCCCCACTGTGTCCTGCTGTGTCCCCGCTGTGTCCCGCTGTGACACGCTGTGTCCCCCGCTGTGTCCCCGCTGTATCCCCGCTGTGTCCCGCTGTGTCCCGCTGTGTCTCCGCTGTTTCCCCGCTGTGTCCCGCTGTGTACCCCGCTGTGTCCCGCTGTGACACGCTGTGTCCCCCGCTGTGTCCCCGCTGTGTCCCAGCTGTGTACCCCGCTGTGTCCCGTTGTGTCCCATTGTATCCCCGCTGTGTCCCGCTGTGTCCCGCTGTGTCCCCACTGTGTCCCCGCTGTGTCCCTGTTGTGGCCCACTGTGTCCCTGCTGTGTCCCACTGTGTCCCGCTGTGTCCCCGCTGTGTCCCCTGCTGTGCCCCTCGCTGTGTCCCGCTGTGTCCCCCGCTGTGTCCCTCTGTGTCACGCTATGTCCCGCTCTGTCCCCGCTGTGTCCCGCTGTGTCCCGCTGTGTCCCCGTTGTCCCCAGCTGTGTCACGCTGTGTCACGCTGTTTTCCCAGCTGTGTCCCGATGTTTCTTCCACTATGTCCTGCGCTGTTTCTCGCTGTGTCCACCGCTGTGTCCCGTTGTGTCCTGCTGTGTCCTGCTGTGTACCCCGCTGTGTCCAGCTGTGTCACCGCTGTGTCCCGCAGGGCCAGCTGTGTCCTTGCTGTGTATCCCGCTGTGTCCTGCTGTGTCCCCCTCTGTGTCCCGCTGTGTCCTACTGTGTCCCGCTGTTTCCCACTGTGTCCCGCTGTGTCCTCGCTGTGTCCAGCTCTGTCCCCGCTGTGTCCCTCTGTGTCCCGCTGTGTGCTCGCTGTTTCCCCGCTGTGTCCCGCTGTGTCCCTGTTGTCCCCTGCTGTGTCCCCAATGTCCCCCGCTGTGTCCCGCTGTGTCCCGCTGTGTCCCCGCTTTGTCCCCCGCTGTGTTCACGCTGTGACCCGCTGTGTCCCCCACTGTGTCCCGCTGTGTACAGATGTGTCCCCGCTGTGTCCTTGCTGTGGCCCGCTGTGTCCCCGCTGTGTCTCGCTGTGTCCCGCTGTATCCCGCTTTGTCCTGCTATGACCCTGCTGTGTCCCACTGTGTCACCCGCTGTGTCCTGCTTTCTCCCACCTGTGTCCCCCTCTGTGTCTGGCTGTTTCCCCGCTGAGTCCCACTGTGTTCCCCTGTGTCCCGTTATGTCCTTGTTTGTCTCCCGCACTGTCCCCCTGTGTCTTCGCTTGTTCACCCACTGTGTCCCGCTGCGTC
>NW_012309979.1:0-2439 GCF_000151885.1 Dipodomys ordii | reverse complement strand
GAGGGGGAAGCAGAAGAAGGAGAAGGAGCAGCAGAAGGAGAAGCAGAAGCAGAATCAGAAGGAGAAGCAGAAGAAGGAGAAGCAGAAGCAGAAGAAGAAGCAGAAGAAGATGCAGAAGGAGAAGCAGGAGAAGCACAAGAAGCAGGATAAGCAGAAGCAGAGGAAAGAGAAGAAGAAGGAGAAGAGAAGAAGAAGAAGAAGAAGAAGAAGAAGAAGAAGAAGAAGAAGAAGAAGAAGAAGAAGAAGAAGAAGAAGAAGAAGAAGAAGAAGACGACGACGAAGAAGAAGAAGAAGAAGAAGAAGAAGCATAAGGAGAAGCATAATGAGAAGCAGAAGCAAGAGAAGAAGAAGTAGAAGAAACAGAAGAAGGAGAAGAAGCAGAAGCAGAAGGAGAAGCAGAAACAGAAGGAAAAGCAGAAAGAGAAGCAGAAGAAGCAGAAGAAGCAGGAAAAGCAGAAGCAGAAGAAAGAGAAGAAGCAGGTGAAGAAGAAGAAGAAGAAGAAGACGAAGAAGACGAAGAAGAAGAAGAAGAAGAAGAAGAAGAAGAAGAAGAAGAAGAAGAAGAAGAAGAAGAAGAAGAAGAAGAAGAAGAAGAAGAAGAAGAAGAAGAAGAAGAAGAATGAGAAGCATAAGGAGAAGCAGTAGAAGCAGAAGAAACAGAAGCAGGAGAAGCAGAACCTGGAGAAGCAGAAGGCGAAGCAGAAGCAGAAAGAGAAGCAAAAGCAAAAGGAGAAGCAGAAGAAACAGAAGAAGCAGAGGCAGTAGCAGAAGAAGCAGAAGATGCAGAAGCAGAAGGAGAAGCAGAAGGAGAAGCAGAAAGAGAAGCAGAAGAAGTAGAAGGAGAAACAGAAGGAGAAGCAGAAAGAGAAGCAGAAGAAGGAGGAGAAGCAGGAGATGCAGAAACAGGAGAAGCAGAAGCAGAAGAAACAGGAGAAGGACAAGAAGCAGAAGGAGAAGCAGAAACAGAAGGAGAAGCAGAAAGAGGAGTGAAAGCAGAAGAAGCAGAAGCAGGAGAAGCAGAAGCAGAAGAAGCCGAAGAAGCAGAAGCAGAACTTGAAGCAGAAGGAGAAGCAGGAGAAGCAGAAGAAGCAGAATCTGGAGAAGCAGAAGGAGAAGCAGAAGCAGAAAGAGAAGCAAAAGTAGAAGGAGAAGCAGAAGGGGAAGCAGAAGAAACAGAAGAAGCAGAGGCAGTAGCAGAAGAAGCAGACGATGCAGAAACAGAAGGAGAAGCAGAAGGAAAAGCAGAAGAACGAGAAGGAGAAGGAGTAGGAAAAACAGAAGGAGAAGCAGAAAGAGAAGCAGAAGAAGGAGCAGGAGAAGGAAAAGCAGCAGGAGAAGCAGAAAGAGCAGCAGAAGGAGAAGCAGGAGATGCAGAAACTTGAGAAGCAGAAGCAGAAGAAAAAAAGGAAGGACAAGAAGCAGAAGCAGAAGGAGAAGCAGAAACAGAAGGAGAAGCAGGAAGAGAAGGAGGGAAAGCAGAAGAAGCAGAAGCAGGAGAAGCAGAAGCATAAGAATGTGAAGAAGCAGAAGGAGAACCTGAAGCAGAAGGAGAAGCAGGAGAAGCAGAAGAAGCAGAATCTGAAGAAGCAGAATAAGAAGCAGAACGAGAAGCAGAAGCAAAAAGAGAATCAAAAGCAGAAGAAGAAGCAGAAGAAACAGAAAAATTAGAAGCAGAAGCAGTTGTAGCAGAAGCAGAAGAACAAGAAGGAGAAGGAGAAACAGAAGGAGAAACAGAAGGAGAAGCAGAAAGAGACGCAGGTAAAGCAGAAGAAGAAGCAGAAGGAGAAGCAGAAGGAGAAGGAGAAGCAGAAGCAGAAGAAGATGCAGAAGGAGAAGCAGAAGAAGCAGAAGCAGAAGGAGAACCAGGAAAAGCAGAAGAAGCAGAAGCAAAAGGAGAATCAAAAGAAGGAGAAGGAGAAGCAGAGGCAGAAGAAGAAGCATAAGGACAAGCACAAGCAGAAGGAGATGCAGAAGGAGAAGCAGGAGAAGCAGAAGAAGCAGAAGCTGAAGGAGAAGCAGAAGTAGGAGAAGGAGAAGGAGGAGAAGCAGAAGCAGAAGGAGAAGCAGAAGCAGAATGAGAAGCAGAAAGAGAAGCAGGAGGAGGACAAGAAGCAGAAGCAGGAGAAGCCGAAAGAGAAGAAGCAGAAACAGAAGCAGAAGGAGAAGCAGAAGCAGAAGGAGAAGCAGCAGAAGAAGTAGAACCAGAAATTCAGGCAGCAGAAAAAGAAGAAGCAGAAGCCAAAAGAGAAGCAGAAGGGGAAGTAGAAAAAACAGCAGAAGAAGCAGAAAAACAAGCAGGAGAAGCAGAAGCAGCAAGAGAAGTAGAAGCAGAAGAAGCAGAAGAAGAAGCAGTAGAAGCATAAGAAGCAGAAGCAGGAGAAGCAGAACCAGAAGAAAAAGAAGAAGCATAAGAAGCAGAAGCAGAGGGAGAAACAGAAG
>NW_012309978.1:0-2439 GCF_000151885.1 Dipodomys ordii | reverse complement strand
GGAGAAGCAGAAGTAGCAGAAGGAGAAGAAGAAGAAGATGATGAAGAAGAAGAAGTAGAAGAAGAAGATGATGAAGAAGAAGAAGAAGAAGAAGAAGTAGAAGAAGAAGAAGAAGAAGAAGAAGAAGAAGACGAAGAAGAAGGAGAAGGAGAAGGAGAAGGAGAAGCAGTAGAAGCAGAAGAAGCAGAAGCAGGAGAAGCAGAAGCAGAAGAAAAAGAATAAGCATAAGAAGCAGAATCAGAGGGAGAAGCAGAAGAAGGAGAAGCAGAAGCAGAAGAAGCAGCAGGAGCAGAAGCAGAAGCAGAAGAAGATGCAGAAGGAGAAGCAGGAGAAGCAGAAGAAGGAGAAGGAGAAGGCGAAAGAGAAGGATTAGGAGTAGGAGAAGCAAAAGGATAAGCAGAAGCAGAAAGAGACGCAGAAGGAGAAGCAGCACGAGAAGTAGGAGAAGCAGGAGAAGCAGAAGCAGGAGAAGCAGAAGAAACAGAAGACGCAGAAGCAGAATGAGAAGCAGAAGGAGAAATTGAAGCAGAAGCAGAAGCAGAAGGAGAAGCAGAAGAAGGAGAAGGAGAAGCAGAAAGAGAAGCAGAAAGAGAAGCACAACGAGAAGCAGGAGAAGCAGAAGCAGGAGAAGCATAAGCAGAAGAAACATAGGAAGGAGAAGAAGCAGAAGCAGAAGGAGAAGCAGAAACAGAAGGAAAAGCAGAAAGAGAAGCAGGAGAAGCAGAAGAAGCAGCAGCAGGAGAAGCAGAAGCAGAAGAAGCAGAAGCAGAACCTGAAGCAGAAAGAGAAGCAGGAGAAGCAGAAGAAGCAGAATCTGGAGAAGCAGAAGGAGAAGCAGAAGCAGAAGGAGAAGCAAAAGCAGAAGGAGAAGCAGAAGGGGAAGCAGAAGAAACAGAAGAAGCAGAGGCAGTAGCAGAAGAAGTAGAAGATGCAGAAGCAGAAGGAGAAGCAGAAGGAAAAGCAGAAGAACGAGAAAAAGAAGGAGTAGGAGAAACAGAAGGAGAAGCAGAAAGAGAAGCAGAAGAAGGAGCAGGAGAAGGAAAAGCAGCAGGAGAAGCAGAAAGAGCAGCAGAAGGAGAAGCAGGAGATGCAGAAACTTGAGAAGCAGAAGCAGAAGAAACACAAGAAGGACAAGAAGCAGAAGCAGAAGGAGAAGCAGAAAGAGAAGGAGAAGCAGGAAGAGAAGGAGGGAAAGCAGAAGAAGCAGAAGCAGGAGAAGCAGAAGCATAAGAATGTGAAGAAGCAGAAGGAGAACCTGAAGCAGAAGGAGAAGCAGGAGAAGCAGAAGAAGCAGAATCTGAAGAAGCAGAATAAGAAGCAGAACGAGAAGCAGAAGCAGAAAGAGAATCAAAAGCAGAAGGACAAGCAGAAGAAACAGAAGAAGTAGAAGCAGAAGCAGTTGTAGCAGAAGCAGAAGGAAAAGCAGAAGAACAAGAAGGAGAAGGAGAAACAGAAGGAGAAGCAGAAAGAGACGCAGGTAAAGCAGAAGAAGAAGAAGCAAAAGGAGAATCAGAAGGAGAAGCAGAAGAAGATGCAGAATGAGAAGCAGGAGAAGCAGAAGGAGCAGAAGCAGGAGGAGAAGCAGGAAAAGCAGAAGAAGCAGAAGCAAAAGGAGAAGCAAAAGAAGGAGAAGGAGAAGCAGAAGCAGAAGCATAAGGACAAGCACAAGCAGAAGGAGATGCAGAAGGAGAAGCAGAAGAATCAGAAGCTGAAGGAGAAGCAGAAGTAGGAGAAGGAGAAGGAGGAGAAGCAGAAGGAGAAGCAGAAGCAGAATGAGAAGCAGAAAGAGAAGCAGGAGAAGGCCAAGAAGCAGAAGCAGGAGAAGCCGAAAGAGAAGAAGCAGAAGAAGCAGAAACATTAGCAGAAGGAGAAGCAGAAGCAGAAGGAGAAGCAGCAGAAGAAGTAGAACCAGAAATTCAGGCAGGAGAAACAGAAGAAGCAGAAGCAGAAGGAGAAGCAAAAAGAGAAGCACAAGGAGTAGTAAAAGAAGCAGCAGAAGGAGAAGCAGCAGAAGAAGCAGAAAAACAAGCAGGAGAAGCAGAAGCAGAAAGCGAATTAGAAGCTGAAGAAGCAGAACCAGAAGAAGAAGCAGTAGAAGCATAAGAAGCAGAAGCAGGAGAAGCAGAACCAGAAGAAAAAGAAGAAGCATAAGAAGCAGAAATAGAAGCAGAGGGAGAAACAGAAGAAGGAGAAGGAGCAGCAGAAGGTGAAGCAGAAGGAGATGCAGAAGCAGAAAGAGAAGCAGAAACAGAAGGAGAAGTTGGAGAATCAGAAGAAGCAGAAGCAGAAAGAGAAGCAAAAGAGGGAGAAGGAGAAGCAGAAGCAGAAGGACAATCAGGAGAAGCAGAAGAACAGAAGCGGGAGAAGCTGAAGAAGAAGAAGAAACAGAAGAAGGAGAAGGAGCAGAAGGAGAAGCAGAAGCAGAAGGAGAAGCAGAAT
>NW_012309977.1:0-2440 GCF_000151885.1 Dipodomys ordii | reverse complement strand
TATATGTATGTGTATGTCAGAACTCTCACTCCCCACTGCCGGGTAGGTGAGGACTGACTGACTGAGTGAGTGACTGACCCGACCCGTGTTTTGCCCCTCCCGCCGCCCCATCCACCTTGTCGACGGCGAACGCGCGCCATCTAGCGGTGGTTTTGTGAATTGCAGTTTTCTCTCATGAAATGCATGGGGGAAAAAAAAGAACAAACAAACCACGCACTAACTGACTGAGAAAACCGGTCCAGGCTGGCTGGCCCCGAGAGAGACTGCCTTCTTTTCAGAGAAGGGGTGGGGTGGGGATGATGATGTGCCTCGTTGGAGTATGGGGCCCATGCATAGGCAGGCAGGCAGGCAGGCAGGCAGGCTCGGAGTGGGACCGTTGTGTGTTGGAGCACCAGTACAGTAGCTCAAGCCCCAGGATTGACTGGCAAGTCGAGAGGAAAAGGAGGGAGGGAGTGCGGGCGGGCGGGCGGGCGGGAGAGAGAATTCAAACGAGAGAGAGAGAGAGAGAGAGAGACAGACAGACAGACAGACAGACAGACAGAGACAAAGAGAGACACAGAGAGAGAAATAGAGAAACAGAAACAGAGAGACAAGAGACAGAGACGTGGTGAATTGGTCCGGCTGGACTACATACATGCTCTGTCGCGTCCGATCTTTGAGTTTCCTCAAAGATGCACGCACGCACACACACAGATACACTGAGATGCCCTCTGCCCCCTCTTCTCTCCTCTCCAATTTCCCCGCCCCCTCCCCCCTCCCCCCCCGTCAGGCACCAGAAATGAGATCCCTCCCCTTCGCCTATTGCGTCAATTACAAACAAAAGGCAGCGTGAGATTCAAGCAAATTTGTTTTATTTTGTTCCGAGGGTAGGGTTGTGGATTTTGGTGCGGGGGAGGGGGGTCGGAGGTCGTGGTCGTGGTCGAATAATCGCCTGCGGGGGGGGGGGGTGAGGATGGACGGTTACGCCACCTGCATGGATGGCTCGCGTTCCCCTCTGGCTGTCTGGTTGCCGCTGAGTGCTTCAGATTTCACCATCCGGTCAGGAAGCAGGGGCTGGAAGATAAAGAGATATTAAAGAGATAATTAGGAGCAGGACTCCAGGGAAGCCCGAAGGCGGGGGGGGGCGGGGGGAGGGGGGAGGGAGAGAATGGTGGAGAGGAGGGGAGACGGATCTATCCAGGGAATGAGCGACTCCTCCCCCTCCCCCTCCCCCTCCGCAACACGTCGGCTGGCGGTCGAAACCCCGCCCTCCCCCCTCCCCGTCGTCATGGCTACGACAGAGGAAAAGCAAATGATGATAATAATGAATCATAACAACCTATATTTATGTGTATGTCAGAACTCTCACTCCCCACTGCCGTGTAGGTGAGGACTGATTGGCTGACTGAGTGACTGACCCGACCCGTGTTTTGCCCCTCCCGCCGCCCCATCCACCTTGTCGACGGCGAACGCCCGCCATCTAGTGGTGGTTTTGTGAATTGCAGTTTTCTCTCATGAAATGCATGGGGGAAAAAAAAGAACAAACAAACCACGCACTGACTGACTGAGAAAACCGACCCAGGCTGGCTGGCCCCGAGAGAGACTGCCTTCTTTTCAGAGAAGGGGTGGGGTGGGGATGATGATGTGCCTCGTTGGAGTATGGGGCCCATGCATAGGCAGGCAGGCAGGCAGGCAGGCTCGGAGTGGGACCGTTGTGTGTTGGAGCGCCAGTACAGTAGCTCAAGCCCCAGGATTGACTGGCAAGTCGAGAGGAAAAGGAGGGAGGGAGTGCGGACGGGCGGGCGGGCGGGAGAGAGAATTCAAACGAGAGAGAGAGAGAGAGAGAGACAGACAGACAGACAGACAGACAGACAGACAGAGACAAAGAGAGACACAGAGAGAGAAATGGAGAAACAGAAACAGAGAGACAAGAGACAGAGACGTGGTGAATTGGTCCGGCTGGACTACATACATGCTCTGTCGCGTCCGATCTTTGAGTTTCCTCAAAGATGCACGCACGCACACACACAGATACACTGAGATGCCCTCTGCCCCCTCTTCTCTCCTCTCCAATTCCCCCGCCCCCTCCCCCCTCCCCCCCCGTCAGGCACCAGAAATGAGATCCCTCCCCTTCGCCTATTGCGTCAATTACAAACAAAAGGCAGCGTGAGATTCAAGCAAATTTGTTTTATTTTGTTCCGAGGGTAGGGTTGTGGATTTTGGTGCGGGGTGGGGTCGGAGGTCGTGGTCGTGGTCGAGTAATCGCCTGCGGGTGGGGGTGAGGATGGACGGTTACGGCACCTGCATGGATGGCTCGCGTTCCCCTCTGGCTGTCTGGTTGCCGCTGAGTGCTTCAGATATCACCATCCGGTCAGGAAGCAGGGGCTGGAAGATAAAGAGATATTGAAGAGATAATTAGGAGCAGGACTCCAGGGAAGCCCGAAGGCAGGGGGGGGCGGGG
>NW_012309976.1:0-2440 GCF_000151885.1 Dipodomys ordii | reverse complement strand
TCCCCACTGTGTCATGCTGTGTCCCCCGCTGTGTTCCCCACTGTGTCCCCCTAAGTCCCCCGCTGTGTCCTGCTGTGTCCTCGCTGGGTCTCCCGCTGGGTCCCGCTGTGTCCCCCGCTGTGTCCCGCTGTGTCCCGCTGTGTCCTCACTGTGTCCCCCGCTGTGTCCCGTTGTGTTCCTAGCTGTGTACCCCGTTGAGTCCCGCTGTATCGACTCTGTGTCCCACTGGGTCCCGCTGTTTCCTTCCTGTGTTCCCCGCTGTGTCTCGCTGTGTTCCCGCTGTATCGACGCTGTGTCCCTGCTGTGTCCCGCTGTTTCCCGCTCTGTCCTAGCTGTGTCCCCAGGTGTGTCCCGTTGTGTCCCCAGCTGTGTCCCCCGCTATGTCCCGCTGTGTGTACTGCTGTGTCCACGCTGTGTCCCGCTGTGTCTCGCTGTGTCCCGCTGTGTCCTCTCTGTGTCCCCTGCTATGTTCCGCTGTGTCCTTGCTGTGTCCCCCGCTGTGTCCCACTGTGTCCCCATTGTGTCCCCCACTGTGTCGCGCTGTGTCCCGCTGTGTCCCCCGCTGTGTCCGCTGCTGTGTCCTGCTGTGTCCCCCGCTGTGTCACCAATGTGTCCCGCTGTGTCCTCGCTGTGTCCCGCTGTGTCTCGCTGTGCCCCCACTCTGTCCTGTGGTGTCCACAGATGGGTACCACGCTGTGTAACACTGTGTCCCCGCTGTATGGACGCTGTGTCCTGCTGTGTCCCGCTGTGTCCTTGCTGTGTTCCCCGCTGTGTCCCGCTGTGTCCCCAGCTGTGTCACCCGCTGTGTCCCTCTGTGTCCTCGCTGGGTCCCCCGCTGTGTCCTGCTGTGTCCCCCGCTGTGTTCCCCGCTGTGTCCCCCTGTGTCCCCCGCTGTGTCCTGCTGTGTCCTCGCTGGGTCTCCCGCTGGGTCCCGCTCTGTCCCCCGCTGTGTCCCCCTGTGTCCCCCGCTGTGTCCTGCTGTGTCCTCGCTGGGTCTCCCGCTGGGTCCTGCTGTGTCCCCCGCTGTGTTCCGCTGTGTCCCGCTGTGTCCTCGCTGTGTCCCCCGCTGTGTCCCGTTGTGTTCCTAGCTGTGTACCCCGTTGTGTCCCGCTGTATCGACTCTGTGTCCCACTGGGTCCCGCTGTTTCCTTCCTGTGTTCCCCGCTGTGTCTCGCTGTGCCCCCACTCTGTCCCGTTGTGTCCATAGCTGGGTACCACGCTGTGTAACACTGTGTCCCCGCTGTATGGACTCTGTGTCCTGCTGTGTCCCGCTGTGTCCTTGCTGTGTTCCCCGCTGTTTACCGCCGTGTCCCCAGCTGTGTCAACCGCTGTGTCCCGCTGTGTCCTCGCTGGGTCCCCCGCTGTGTCCCGCTGTGCCCCCTGCTGTGTTCGGCTGTGTCCCGCTATGTCTTGCTCGGTCCCTGCTGTGTCCCGCTGTGTCCCCGCTGTGTGCCCGGCTGTGTCCTGCTGTGTACTCCATTGTGTCCAGCTGTGTCACCGCTGTGTCTTGCTTTGGCCCCTCTCTGTCTCCGCTGTCCCCCGCTGTGTCCCCCGCTGTGTCCCGCTTTGTCCCGCTGTGTCCCCCGCTTTGTCCCGCTGAGTCCCCTCTGTGTCACCGCTGTGTCCCGCTGTGTCCTCGCTGTGTCCCCCGCTGTCTGCCGCTTTGTCCCCGCTGTGTCCCTAGCTGTGTCCCGCTGTGTCCCACTGTGTACCCCGCTGTGTCCCACTATGTTCCCGCAGTGTCCCCGCTGTGTACCGCTGTGTCCCGCTGGGTACTCTCTGTGTCCCCCGCAGTGTCCCGTTGTGTCCCCAGCTATGCACCCTGCTGTGTCCCTCTGTGTCCCCGCTGTAACGACGCTGGGTCCCGCTGGGTCCCGCTATGTCCTCCATGTGTTCTCCGCTGTGTCCCGTTGTGTCCCCAGTTGTGTACCTCGCTGTGTCCCGCTGTGTCCCCGCTGTATCGACGCTGGGTCCCGCTGGGTCCCGCTCTGTCCTCCCTGTGTCCCCCGCTGTGTCCCGCTGTGTCCCACTGTGTCCGCCACTGTGTCCCACGCTGTGTTCCGCTGGGTCCTCGCTGTGTCCCGCTCTATCCCGCTGTGTCCTCGCTCTGTCCCCCGGTGTGTCCCGCTGTGTCCCCGCTGTGTCCCAAGCAGTGTCCCACTGTGTACCCCACCGTGTCCCCCTCTGTGTCCCGCTGTGTCCCCCGCTGTGTCCCGCTGTGTCCCGCTGTGTCCCCCGCTGTGTCCCTGCTGTGTCCCCACTGTGTCCTGCTGTATACTGCTGTGTCCCCCGCTGAGTCCCGCTGTGTCCCCGCTGTGTCCCGCTGTGTTCCCCATGTGTCCCCCGCTGTGTCCCACCGTGTCCCACTGTGTCCCCCACTGTTTTCCCCGCTGTAAACACGGCTGTGTCCCCCGCTTTGTCCCGCTGTGTCCACTGCTGT
>NW_012309975.1:0-2440 GCF_000151885.1 Dipodomys ordii | reverse complement strand
GCGAGGACACAGCGGGACACAGTGCGCGTACTACATAGAGGACTCAGCGGGGGACACAGTGGGGTACAGAGCGGGACCCAGCGGGGACAAAGCGTGAGACACAGCGATGGACAGAGCGGGAGACAGAGGCGGACACAGCGAGGACACAGCGGGACACAGCGGGGACACAGAGGTGGCTCAGGGGGGGCCACAGCGGGGGACAAAGTGGGACACCACGGAACACAGCGGGACACAGCGTGAAACAGCGGTGAACCTGCGGGGACACAGCGGGGGACACAGCGGGACACAGCTGAAAACAGCAGTGACACTGCGGGGACACAGTGGGACACAGCGGGGGACACAGCGGGACACAGAGGGGGACAGAGTGGGACACAGTGGGGGACCCAGTCGGACACAGCAGGGGAAACAGTGGGGGACACAGTGGGACACAGCGAGACACAGCGAGGACACAGCGGAACAGAGCGGGACACTGCAGGGCACAGCGGGGGACACAGCGGGACACAGCGGGGGACACAGCGAGGACACAGAGGGACCCAGCGGTACACAGCATCGATACAGCGGGGACACAACGTTACACAGCATGGTACACAGCTGTGAACACAACGGGACACAGTGGGGGCACAGCGGGACACAGCGGGACACAGTGGGACACAGCGGGGACAAAGCTTGAGACACAGCGGGGTACAGAGCGGGAGACAGCAGGGGACACAGCGAGGACACAGCGGGACACAGCGCTGACACTGCGGGGGACACAGCGGGGGACACAGCCGGACACAGCGGGACACAGCGGGGGACACAGGGGGGACACAGCGGGACCCAGCGCGGGACACAGCGAGGACGCATTGGGACACAGCGGGGACACAGCAGGACTCAGCGGGGGACACAGCAGTACACAGCGGGACACAGCGGGACACAGCGGGGGACACAGAGGGACACAGCGGGGAACACAGCGAGGATACAGCGGGACCAAGCGGGACACAGCGTCGATACAGCGGGGACACAGCGGGACACAGCGGGGTACACAGCTGGGTACACAACGGGACACAGCGGGGGACACAGCGAGGACACAGCAGAACACAGTGTGGGAAACAACGAGGACACAGCGGGACACAGCGAGACACAGCGGGACACAGTGGGGACACAGCAGTAGACACAGCGGGACACAGCGAGGACACAGCGGGGACACAGCGGCACCCAGCAGGACACAGCGGGGCACACAGCGGGACACAGCTTGGGACACAGCGGGAACACAGCAGGACACAGCCGGGGACACAGCGAGGACACAGCGGGACACAGCGGGACACATCGTGGGACAAAGCGGGAGATAGCAGGGGACACAGCGAGGACACAGCGGGACACAGTGGCGACACATAGAGGACTCAGCCGGTGACACAGTGGGGGACAGAGCGGGACACATCGGGACCCAGCGGGGACAAAGCGTGAGACACAGCAGTGGACAGAGCTGGAGACAGAGGCGGACACAGCGAGGACACAGCGGGACACAGCGGGGACACAGAGGTGGCTCAGGGGGGCCACAGCGGGGGACAAAGCGGGACACCACGGAACACTGCGGGACACAGCGTGAAACAGCGGTGAACCTGCGGGGACACAGCGGGACACAGCGGGGAACACAGCGGGACACAGCGGGGACACAGCGGGGACACTGCGGGACCCAGCAGGACACAGCGGGGGACACAGCAGGACACAGCGGGGGACACAGTGGGACACAGCGGGGACACAGAGGGGACTCAGCAGGGGACATAGCGGGGGACAAATCGGGACACCACAGGACACAGTGGGACACAGCAGGGCACAGCGGGGACACTGCGGGGACACAGCGGGGACACAGCGGGACAAAGCAGGGGACCCAGCGGGACCCAGCGGGACACAGCAGGACCCAGCGGGGAAACAGTGGGGACACAGTGGGACACAGCGGGGACACAGCGGGACACAGCGGGACACTGCCGGGCACAGCGGGGGACACAGCGGGACACAGCGGGGGACACAGGGAGGACACAGCAGAACACAGCATGGGACAAAGCGAGGACACAGCGGGAAACAGCGAGACACAGCGGGACCCAGCGGGGACCCAGCAGTGGACACAGCGGGACACAGCGGGGGACAAAGCGGGACACCACGGAACACAGCTGGACACCGCATGAAACAGCGGTGAACCTGCGGGGACACAGCGGGACACAGCGGGGGACACAAAGAGGAAACAGCGGAACACAGAGTGGGACACAGTGAGGACACAGCGGGACACAGCGGGACACAGCCGGGTCCCAGCAGTGGACACAGCGGGACACAGCGCGGGACACATCGGGACACAGCGGGGGACACATGGAGGACTCAGCGGGACAAAGCGGGGACATAGCGGCAACTCACCGGGGGACACAGCGGGGGACAAATCGGGACACCACAGAACACAGTGGGAAAAAGC
>NW_012309974.1:0-2440 GCF_000151885.1 Dipodomys ordii | reverse complement strand
AACGGGACACAGCGGGGGACACAGCGAGGACATATCCGAACACAGCGGGGGACACAGCGAGGACACAGCGGGACACAGCGAGACACAGATGGACACAGCGTGGACACAGCAGTATACACAGCGGGACACATCAGTGGACACAGCGGGACACAGCAGGGAACACACGGAGGACACAGCGGGACACAGCGTCGATACAGCGGGGACACAGCGGGACACAGCGGGGTACACATCTGGGGACACAGCGGGGTACACAGCTAGGGACACAACGGGACACAGCGGGGGACACAGCTGGGGACACAGCGAGACACAGCGGGACACAGTGGGGACAAAGTGTGAGACATAGCAGGGGACAGAGCGGGAGACAGCGGGGGACACAGCGGGACACAGGGGGACACAGCAGGGACCGAGCGGGACACAGCGGGACACAGCGGGGGACAGAGAGTGACAAGGCGGGGAACACAGCAAGGACCCAGAGGGACCCAGCGGGACACAGCCTTGATACAGCCGGGACACAGCGTTACACAGCGTGGTACACAGCTGTGGACACAAGGGGATACAGTGGGGGCACAGCGGAACACAGCGGGACACAGTGGGACACAGCGGGGACAAAGTGTGAGAGACAGCGGGTGACAGAGCGGGAGACAGCGGGGGACACAGCGAGGAGACAGCGGTGTCACAGCGGGGGACACAGCGGGACACAACAGGGGACACAGTGGGGGACACAGCGGGACAAGGCGGGACACAGCAGGGGACACAGGGGTACAGAGCAGGACACAGCAGGGGACACAGCGAGGACACATTGGGACACCACGGGGACACAGCGGGACTCAGCGGGGGACACAGCAGTACACAGCGGGACACAGCGGGGGACACAGAGGGGTACACAGCGGGACACAGCGGGGAACACAGCGAGGACACAGCGGGACAAAGCGGGACACAGCGTCGATACAGCAGGGACACAGCGGGACACAGCAGGGTCCACAGCTGTGGACACAACGGGACACAGCGGGGGACACAGAGAGGACACAGCGGAACACAGCGCGGGACACAGCAAGTCACAGCGGGACACAGCGGGGACACTGCTGTAGACACAGCGGGACACAGCAGGGGACACAGCAGGACACAGAGGGGAACACAGGGAGGACACAGCGGGACCCAGCGGGACACAGCATCGATACAGCGGGGACACAGCGGGACACAGAGGGGTACCCAGCTGGGGACACAACCGGACAGAGCGGGGGACAAAGCGAGGACACAGCGGGACACAGCGGGACACAGCGGGGTACACAGCGGGACACAGCTTGGGACACAGCTGGGACACAGCGGGACACAGCGGGGGACACAGCGAGGACACAGCGGGACACAGCGGTGGACACAGAGGGGTACACAGCAGGACACAGTGGGGAACACAGCGAGGAAACAGCGGGACACAGCATCGATACAGCGGGGACACAGTGGGACACAGCGGGGTACACAGCTGGGGACACAACGGGACACAGCAGGGGACACAGCGAGGACACAGCCGAACACAGCGGGGGACACAGTGAGGACACAGCGGGACACAGCGAGACACAGCGGGACACAGCAGGGAACACAGGGAGGACACAGCGGGACCCAGCGGGACACAGCATCGATACAGCTGGGACACAGCGGGACACAGCGGGGTACACAGCTGGGGACACAACGGGACACAGCTGGGGACACAGCGAGGACACAGCGAGACACAGCGGGACACAGCGGGGACACTGCGGGAACATAGCGTGACACAGCGGGGTACACAGCGGGACACAGCGGGACACAGTGTGACACAGCGTGGGACAAAGCGGGAGACAGCGGGGGACACAGCGAGGACACAGCGGGACACAGCAGAGACACAGAAGGGACTCAGAGGGGTACACAGCAGGGGACAAAGCGGGATACCATGGGACACAGTGTGACACAGCGGGACACAGCGGGGACACTGCAGGGACACAGCGGGGCAAACCGGGGACACAGCGGGACACAGTGGGACACAGCGGGGCACACAGGGAGGACACAGCGGGACACAAAGGGGTACACAGCGAGGCCACATTGGGACACAGCGGGGACACAGTGGGACTCAGTGGGGGACACAGCGGGACACAGCGGGGGACAGAGCGGGACACAGCGGGGAACATAGGGAGGACACAGTGGGACTCAGTGGGGGACACAGCGGGACACAGCGGTGACACAGCATGGACACAGCGGGGGACACAGCGGGACACAGCGGGGGACACAGAGGGGACACAGAGGGACACAGCGGGGACACAGCATGGAAACAGCGGGACACAGGGGGACACAGCGGGACACAGCAGGGGACACAGCGGGAGACAGCGGGGGACACAGCGAGGACACAGCGGGACACAGCGGGGGACACAGTGGGACTCAGCAGGGGACACAGCAGTACACAGAGGGACACAGC
>NW_012309973.1:0-2440 GCF_000151885.1 Dipodomys ordii | reverse complement strand
GCTGTGTCTCACGCTTTGTCTCCGCTGTGTCCCACTGTGTCCTGCTGTGTCCCGCTGTGTCCCCGCTGTATCGACGCTGTGTCCCGCAGGGTCCCTCTGTGTCCTCGCTGTGTTCCACGTTGTGTCCCGCAGTGACCCCCTCTGTGTCCCCCGCTGTGTCCCGTTGTGTTCCGCTGTGTCCCCCGCTGTGTCCCTGCTGTGTCCCTGCTGTGTTTCCGCTGTATCCTGCTGTGTCCCGCTTTGTCCTCGATGTGTCCCACGCTGTGTTCCGCTGTGTCCTCGCTGTGTCCCCTGCTGTGTCCCGTTGTGTCCCCAGCTGTGTAACCTGCTGTGTCCCGCTGCATCCCCGCTGTATCAACGCTGTGTCCCGCTGTGTCCTGCTGTGTCCTCGCTGTGTCCCCCTGTGTCCCCCGCTGTGTCCTGCTGTGTCTACTGCTGTGTCCCTGTTGTGTCCCGCTGTGTCCCGCTGTGTCCCGCTGTGTCCTCGCTGTGTCCGACCCTCTGTTCCGCTGTGTCCTCGCTGTGTCCCCCGATGTGTCCCTTTGTGTCCCCAGCTGTGTAACCCACTGTGTTCTGCTTTGTCCCCGCTGTGTCCTCGCTGTGTTCCCCGCTGTGTCCCGCTGTGTACTCCTCTGTGTCTCCCTCTGTGTCACAGTGTGTCTCCCGCTGTGTCCCGCTGTGTCCCCCGCTGTGTCCCGCTGTGTCTTCTGCTGTGTCCCCGCTGTGTCCCGCTGTGTCCAGCTGCCTCTGTCCCCGCTTGTCCCCGCTGTCCCCCGGCAGTGTCCCCGCTGTGTCCTCGCTGTGTAACTGCTATGTCCCTCTGTGTCCCCGCTGTGTCCCACTGTGTCCCGCAGTGTCCCCCTATGTCCCCGCTGTGTCCTTGCTGTGTCCCCCACTGTGTTACCCGCTGTGTCCCGCTGTGCCCTGCTGTGTTCCGCTGTGTCACGCTGTGTGCCTGCTGTCCCCTCTGTGTCCCCGCTGTGTCCCCTGCTGTGTCCCACTGTGTCCCGCTGTGTCCCCGCTGTCCGCCGGTGTGTCACCGCTGTCCCCCGCTGTATCCCACGCTGTGTCCCGCTGTGTCCTCCCTGTGTCCCGCTGTGTCCCCGCTGTGTCTCCGCT
This sequence comes from Dipodomys ordii, assembly GCF_000151885.1. NCBI lineage: Eukaryota > Metazoa > Chordata > Mammalia > Rodentia > Heteromyidae > Dipodomys > Dipodomys ordii. Next base: position 1,321 of record NW_012309973.1, on the reverse strand, counting down.
GTGTCCTGCTGTGTCCCTGGTGTGTCCTTGCTGTGTAACCGCTGAGTCCCTCTGTGTCCCGCTGTGTCCCGCTGTCCACCGCAGTGTCACCGCTGTCCCCCGCTGTATCCCTCGCTGTGTCCCGCTGTGTCCTCCCTGTGTCCCGCTGTGTCCCCGCTGTGTCTCCGCTGTGTCCTGCTGTGTCCCTGGTGTGTCCTCGCTGTGTAACCGCTGAGTCCCTCTGTGTCCCCGCTGTGTCCCACTGTGTCCCCCGCTGTGTCCCCGCTGTGTCCCCGCTGTGTCCTCCTGTGTTCCGCTGTGTACTCACTGTGTCCTTCTGTATCCCGCTGTGTCCCCCGCTGTGTCTCCCACTATTTCCCCGCTATGGCCCGCATTGTCCATGCTGTGTCCCCCGCTGTGTCCCGCTGTGTCCCGCTGTGTGTCCCGCAGTGTCCCGCTGGGTGCCTGCTCTCCCCCGGTGTGTCCCCCGCTGTGTCCCGCTGTGTCCTGCTGTGTCCCCGCTGTGTCCCGATGTGTACCGCTGTGTCTGCCTCTGTGTACCCCGCTGTGTCCTGCTGTGTCCCCCGCTGTGTCCTGCTGTGTCCTCGCTGTGTCCCCCGCTGTTTCCTGCTGTTTCCCCCGCTGTGTCACCCGCTGTGTCCCCAGCTGTGTCGGGCTGTGTCCCGCTGTGTTCCCCTGTGTCCCCCGCTGTGTCCCACTGTGTTCTTTGCTGTGTCCCCCGCTGAGTCCCGCTGTGTCCCCTGCTGTTTACCGCTCTGTCCCCCACTGTGTCCCCCGCTGTGTCCCCGCTGTGTCCTGCTGTGTCCCTGGTGTGTCCTCGCTGTGTAACTGCTATGCCCCTCTCTGTCCCCACTGTGTCCCGCAGTGTCCCCCTATGTGCCCTCTGTGTCATCGCTGTATCCCCTGCTGTGTCCCACTGTGTCCCCTGCTGTGTCCCTGCTGTGTCGCCGCTGTGTCCTAGCTGTGTCCCGCTGTGTCCCCGTTGTTCCCCGGTTTGTCCCCAGTGTCCCCCGCTGTGTCCCTCGCTGTGTATCTCTGTGTCCCGCTCTGTCCTCGCTTTGTCCCCGCGATGTCCCACTGTGGCCCCGCTGTGTACCCCGCTGTGTCCCACTGTGTCCCGCTGTGTGCCCCCTTTGTTCCCCTCTGTGTCCTGCTGTGTCCCCTGATGTGTCCCGCTGTGTCTCCGCTGTGTCCTCGCTGTGTCTCCGCTGTGTATCCTGCAGTGTTCCTCTCTGTGTCCCCCGATGTGTCTCACTGTGTCTCGCTGTGTCCTCCACTGTGTCCCGCTGTGTCCACGCTGTGTCTCTTGCTGTGTCCAGCT
>NW_012309972.1:0-2440 GCF_000151885.1 Dipodomys ordii | reverse complement strand
GCAGGACACAGCGGGACACAACAGGGACAGAGCGGGACACAGCGGGACACAGCGGGGAACACAGCGAGGACACAGCGGGGGACACATCGGGGGACACTGCGGGACACAGCGGGACACAGCGTCGATACAGCGGGGACACAGCGTTACACAGCGTGGTACACAGCTGTGGACACAACGGGACACAGTGGGATCACAGCGGGACGCAGCGGAACACAGTGGGACACATCGGGGACAAAGCGTGAGACACAGCGTGGGACAGAGCGGGAGACAGAGGGGGACACAGCGAGGACACAGCGGGACACAGCGGGGGAAACAGCGGGACACAGCGGTAGACAAAGGGGGACAGAGCGGGGGACACAGCGGGACACAGCGGTGGACAGAGCGGTACACAGCGGTGGACACAGTGAGGACACAGCGGGACACAGCGGGACACAGCGTCGATACAGCGGGGACATAGTGGGCCACAGCGGGACACAGCAGGAACAAAGCAGTAGACACAGCAGGACACAGCAGGGGACCCAGCGGGACACAGCCGGGGACACAGGTAGGACAGAGCGGGACACAGCGGGGACACAGCGGGGACTCAGCGGGGGACACAGCGGGGGACAAAGCGGGACACCACGGGACACAGCGGAACACAGCGGGGACAAAGAGGAGACAGAGCAAGACACAGCGAGGGCACAGCGGGACAAAGCAGGGTAAACAGCAGGGGACACAGCGGGACACAGTGGGACACAGTGGGGGACACAGCGGGACACAGCGGGGGACACAGCGAGGACACAGCAGGATACAGCGGGGGACAAAGCGAGGACACAGCGGGTGACACACCGGGGGACACAGCGGAACACAGCAGGGAACACAGTGAGGACACAGCGAGACACAGCAGGACACAGCGTCGATACAGCGGGGATACAGCGTTACACAGTGTGGTACACATCTGTGGACACAAGGGGACACAGTGTGGGCACAGCGGGACACAGCGGGACACAGTGGGGCAAAGCAAGGACAAATCGTGAGACACAGCGAGGGACAGAGCTCGAGACAGCGGGGGACACAGCTAGGACACAGCAGGGCACAGCGGGACACAGCAGGGACAGAGCGGGACACAGCGGGACACAGCGGGACACAGTGGGGCAAAGCGTGAGACACAGTGGGGGACAGAGAGTGAGACAGCGGGGGACACAGCGAGGACACAGCGGGACACAGCGGGGGAAACAGCGGGACACAGCGGTGGACACAGGGGGACACAGCGGGGGACACAGCGGGACACAGCGGGGGAAACAGCGGGACACAGTGGTGGACACAGCGGGATAGAGCGGGGACACAGCGGGACACAGCGGTGGACACAGCGGGACACAGCGGTGGACACAGCGAGGACACAGCGGGACCCAGCGGGACACAGCGTCGATACAGCGGGGACAGAGTGGGCCACAGCGGGGTACACAGCTGGGGACACAACGGGGCACATCCGGGGACACAGCAAGGACTCAGCGGAACACAGCGTGGGACACAGTGAGGACACAGGGGGACACAGCGGGACACAGCTGGACACAGCAGGAACACAGCGGGAAACAGCAGGGGACACAAGGGGACACAGCGGGGGACACAGGGAGGACAGAGCGCGACACAGCGGGGACACAGCGGGGACTCAGCAGGGTCACAGTGGGGACAAAGCGGGACATCACGGGACACAGCGGGAAACAGCGGTGACTCCTGCGGGGACACAGCGGGACACAGCGGGGGACACAGCGAGGACACAGAGGGACACAGCAGGGGACACAGCGAGGACACAGCGGGGGACAAAGCGAGGACACAGTGGGACCCAGAGGGACACAGCGTCGATACAGCCGGGACACAGCGTTACACAGCGGGGTACACAGGTGTGGACACAACGGGACACAGTGGGAGCACAGCAGGACACAGGAGAACACAGTGGGACACAGTGGGGACAAAGCGTGAGACACAGCGTGGGACAGAGCGGGAGACAGCGGGGGACACAGCGAGGACACACCGGGACACAGCGGGGGACACAGCGGGACACAGCGGTGGACACAGCGAGACAGAGCGGGGGACACAGCGGGACACAGCGGTGGACACAGCGGGACACAGCGGTGGACACAGCGCGGACACAGCAGAACCCAGCGGGACACAGGGTCGATACAGCGGGGACAGAGTGGGCCACAGCGGGGTACACAGTTGGGGACACAACGGGGCACATCGGAGGACACAGCAAGGACTCAGCGGAACACAGCGTGGGACACAGTGAGGACACAGGGGGACACAGCGGGACACAGCGGGACAGAGCAGGAACACAGCAGTAGACACAGCGGGACACAGCCGGGGACACATTGGGACACAACGGGGATACAGCGGGGACACAGCGGTACTCAGAGGGGGACACAGCAGTACACAGCGGGACACAGCGGGGACACAGCGGTGA
>NW_012309971.1:0-2440 GCF_000151885.1 Dipodomys ordii | reverse complement strand
CTTCTTCTTCTTCTTCTTCTTCTTCTTCTTCTTCTTCTTCTTCTTCTTCTTCTTCTTCTTCTTCTTCTTCTTCTGCTTCTGCTTCTTCTGCTTCTCCTTCCTTTCCTCTGCTTCTGCTTCTCCTTCTCCTTCTTCTGCTTCTCTTTCTGCTTCTGCTTCTTCTGATTCTCCAACTAATCCTTCTTCTTCTCCTTCTGTTTCTGCTTCTCTTTCTGCTTCTCCGTCTCCTTCTGCTTCACCTTCTGCTGCTCCTTCTCCTTCTTCTGTTTCTCCCTCTGCTTCTGCATCTTATGCTTCTTCTTGTTCTTCTGCTTCTGCTTCTCCTGCTTCTGCTTCTTATGCTTCTACTGCTTCTTCTTCTGCTTCTGCTTCTTCTGCTTCTTCTGCTTCTACTTCTCTTTCTGCTTCTGCTTCTCCTGCTTGTTTTTCTGCTTCTTCTGCTGCTTCTCCTTCTGCTGCTTCTTCTACTTCTCCTTCTGCTTCTCTTTATGCTTCTCTTTCTGCTTCTGCTTCTTCTGTTTCTCCTGCCTGAATTTCTGGTTCTACTTGTTCTGCTGCTTCTCCTTCTGCTTCTGCTTCTACTTCTGCTTCTGTTTCTGCTTCTTCTCTTTCGGCTTCTCCTGCTTCTGCTTCTTGTGCATCTCCTGCTTTTTTTCTGCTTCTCATTCCGCTTCTGCTTCTCCTTCAGCTTCTGCTTCTCCTCCTTCTCCTTCTCCTACTTCTGCTTCTCCTTCAGCTTCTAAATCATCAAGAATACTCCTGCTTCTCCTTCTGCATCTCCTTCTGCTTGTACTTGTCCTTAAGCTTCTTCTTCTTCTACTGCTTCTCCTTCTCCTTCTTTTGCTTCTCCTTTTGCTTCTGCTTCTTCTGCTTTTCCTTCTTCTCCTTCTGCTTCTGCTTCTTCTGCTTCTCCTTCTGCATCTTCTTCTGCTTCTCCTTCTCCTTCTTCTGCTTCTCCTTCTGATTCTCCTTCTGCTTCTTCGTCATCTTCTTTACCTGCTTCTCTTTCTGCTTCTCCGTCTGCTTCTCCTTCTGTTTCTCCTTCTCCTTCTTGTTCTTCTGCTTTTCCTTCTGCTTCTCGTTCTGCTTCTACTACAACTGCTACTGCTTCTACTTCTTCTGTTTCTTCTGCTTCTCCTTCTGCTTTTGATTCTCTTTCTGCTTCTGCTTCTCCTTCTGCTTCTCATTCTGCTTCTCCAGATTCTTCTTCTTCTGCTTCTCCAGCTTCTCCTTCTTCTTCAGGTTCTGCTTCTGCTTCTTCGGATTCTTATGCTTCTGCTTCTCCTGCTTCTACTTCTTCTGCTTCCCCTCCTTCTCTTTCTGCTTCTCCTTCTGTTTCTGCTTCTCCTTCTGCTTCTGCTTCTTGTGCTTCTCCTGTTTCTTCTGCTTCTGCTTCTCCTGTTTCTGCACCTCCTGCTTCTCCTTCTGCTGCTCTTTCTGCTTCTCTTGCTTCTTTTCCTTCTCCTGCTCATTCTCCTGCTTCTCTTTCTGCTTTTCCTTCTGTTTCTCCTTCTCCTTCTCGTTCTTTTGCTTTTCCTTCTGCTTCTCCTTCTGCTTCTGCATCTTCTGCTTCTTCTGCTACTGCCTGTGATTCTTCTGTTTCTTCTGCTTCTCCTTCTGCTTCTCCTTCTGCTTTTGCTTCTCTTTCTGCTTCTGCTTCTCCTTCTGCTTCTCCAGATTCTGCTTCTTCTGCTTCTCCTGCTTCTCTTTCTGCTTTAGTTCTGCTTCTGCTTCTTCGGCTTCTTTGGCTTCTTTTGCTTCTGCTTCTCCTTCTGCTGCTTCTTCTGCTTCTCCTGCTTCTCTTTCTGATTTTCCTTCTGTTTCTGCTTCTCCTTCTGCTTCTGCTTCTTCTCCTTCCTATGTTTCTTCTGCTTCTGCTTCTCCTGCTTCTGCTTCTCCTGCTTCTCGTTGTGCTTCTCTTTCTGCTTCTCTTTCTGCTTCTCCTTCTCCTTCTTCTGCTTCTCCTTCTGCTTCTGCTTCTCCTTCTGCTTCTGCTTTTGCTTCAATTTCTCCTTCTGCTTCTCATTCTGCTTCTGCGTCTTCTGTTTATTCTGCTTCTCCTGCTTCTGCTTCTCCTGCTTCTCCTACTTCTCGTGCTGCTTCTCCTTCTTCGTCTCTTTCTGCTTCTGCTTATCCTTTTGCTTCTCCTACTCCTAATCCTTTTCTTTCGCCTTCTCCTTCTCCTTCTGCTTCTCCTGCTTCTCCTTCTGCATCTTCTTCTGCTTCTGCTTCTGCTTCTTCTTCTGCTTCTGCTTCTCCTTCTTCTGCTTCTCCCTCTGATTCTGCTTCTTATGCTTATTCTTTTTCTTCTGTTCCTGCTTCTCCTGCTTCTGCTTCTCCTGCTTCTGCTTCTTCTGCTTCTACTGCTTCTCCTTCGCCTTCTCCTTCGCCTTCGCCTTCTTCTTCTTCTTCTCTTCTCTCTCTTCTTCTTCTTCTTCTT
>NW_012309970.1:0-2440 GCF_000151885.1 Dipodomys ordii | reverse complement strand
AGAAGGAGAAGCAGGAGAAGCAGAACCAGAAGAAAAAGAAGAAGCATAAGAAGCAGAAGCAGAGGGAGAAGCAGAAGAAGGAGAAGGAGCAGCAGAAGGAGCAGCAGAAGGAGAATCAGGAGGAGAAGCAGAAGAAGGAGAAGCAGAAGCAGAAGAAGAAGCAGAAGAAGAAGCAGAAGCAGAAGAAGATGCAGAAGGAGAAGCAGGAGAAGCAGAAGAAGCAGAAGCAAAGGAGAAGCAGAAGTAGGAGAAGGAGAAGGAGAAGGAAGGGCAGCAGAATCAATAGGAGAGGCAGAAGGAGAAGCAGAAGCAGAAAGAGAAGCAGAAAGAGAAGCAGTAGAAGCAGAAGAAGCAGGAAAAGCAGAAGAAAAAGAAGAAGAAGACGAAGACGAAGACGAAGAAGAAGAAGAAGAAGAAGAAGAAGAAGAAGAAGAAGAAGAAGAAGAAGAAGAAGAAGAAGAAGAAGAAGAAGAAGAAGAAGAAGAAGAAGAAGCATAAGGAGAAGCATAAGGAGAAGCAGTGGAAGCAGAAGAAGCAGAAGCAGGAGAAGCAGAAGAAAAAGAATAAGCAAAAGAAGCAGAAGCAGAAGCAGTGGGAGAAGCAGAAGAAGGAGAAGGAGAAGGAGCAGCAGAAGGAGAAGCAGAAGCAGAAAGAGAAGCAGAAACAGAAGGAGAACAAGAAGGAGAAGCAGGAGAATCAGAAGAAGCAGATGTAGAAGCAGAAAGAGGAGAAGAAGGAGAAGCAGAAGTAGAATCAGAAGAAACAGAAGAAGAAGCAGAAGATACAGAAGCAAATGAAACAGAAGAAGGAGAAGTTGGAGAATCAGAAGAAGCAGAAGCAGAAAGAGAAGGAGAAGAAGGAGAAGGAGAAGCAGAAGGAGAAGGACAAGCAGGAGAAGCAGAAGAAGCAGAAGCGGGAGGAACAGAAGAAGAAGAAGAAGAAAATGAAGAAAAAGAAGGAGCAGAAGGAGAAGCAGAAGCAGAAGGAGCAGCAAAAGAGAAGCAGAAGAAGCTGAAGAAGCAGTAACAGGAGAAGCAGAAGCAGAAGAAACAGAAGAAGCCCAAGAAGCAGAAGGAGAACCTGAAGCAGAAGGAGAAGCAGCAGAAGCTGGAAAAGTACAAGCAGACGAAACAGAACAAGCAGAAGAAGCAGAAGAAGAACGAGAAGCAGAAGAAGAACGAGAAGCAGAAGAAGAACAAGGAGAAAGAGAAGGATTATGAGTAGGAGAAACAGAAGGATAAGCAGAAGCAGAAAGAGAAGCAGAAGGAGAAGCAGAAGAAGCAGAAGCAGGAGAAGCAGAAGCAGTAGGAAAAGCAGAAGAAGGAGAAATTGAAACAGAAGAAGATGCAGAAGGAGAAAGCAGAATCAGAAGTAGAAGCAGAAGAAGGAGAAGCAGAAGGAGAAGCATAAGGAGAAACAGAAGGAGAAGCAGGAGAAGCAGAAGCAGGAGAAGCAGAATCAGAAGAAATAGAAGAAGGAGAAGAAGCAGAAGCAGAAAGAGAAGCAGAAACAGAAGGAGAAGCAGAAAAAGAAGCAGAAGAAGCCGAAGAAGCAAAAGCAGAACCTAAAGCAGAAGGAGAAGCAGGAGAAGCAGAAGAAGCAGAATCTGGAGAAGAAGGAGAACCAGAAGGAGAAGCAGAAGCAGAAAGAGAAGCAAAAGCAGAAGGAGAAGCACAAAGAGAAGCAGAAGAAATAGAAGAAGCAGAAGAGGGAAGCAGTAGCAGAAGAAGCTGAAGACGCAGAAGCAGATAGAGAAGCAGAAGGAATAGCAGAATAACGACAAGGAGAAACAGAAGGAGAAGAAGAATGAGAAGCAGAAGGAGAAGCAGGAAAAACAGAAGAAGCAGAAACAGACGGAGAAGCAGAAGAAGGAGAAGCAGAAGAAGAAGCAGAAGGAAAAGCACAAGCAGAAGGAGATGCAGAAGGAGTAGCAGGAGAAGCAGAAGCAGAAGGAGAAGCAGAAGGAGAAGAAGCAGAATCAGAAGAAGCAGAAGAAGAAGCAGAAGGAGAAGTAGAAAGAGAAGCCGACGAAGAGAAGCAGAACGAGAAGCAGGAGAAGCAGAAGAAGCAGAGCGGGAGAAGCAGAAGAAGAAGAAACAGAAGAAATAGAAGGAGCAGAAGCAGAAGGAGGAGCAGAAGCAGAAGGAGAAGCAGAAAGAGAAGCAGGAAAAGCAGAAGAAGCAGAAGCAGGAGAAGCAGAAGCAGAAGAAACAGGAGAAGGACAAGAAGCAGAAGCAGAAGCAGAAGGAGAAGCAGAAAAAGAAGCACTAGAAGCAGAAGACGCAGGAAAAGCAGAAGCAGCAGAATGAGAAGAAGAAGAAGAAGAAGAAGAAGAAGAAGAAGAAGAAGAAGAAGAAGAAGAAGAAGAAGAAGAAGAAGAAGAAGAAGAAGATGATGAAGACGAAGGAGAAGGAGAAGGAGAAGAAGAAGGAGAAGGAGA
>NW_012309969.1:0-2440 GCF_000151885.1 Dipodomys ordii | reverse complement strand
ATCAGGAGAAGCAGAAGAAGCAGGAGAAGCAGAAGCAGAAGAAACAGGAGAAGCCGAAGAAGCAGAAGCAGAATCTGAAGCAGAATGAGAAACAGAAGAAGCACAATCTGAAGCAGAAGAAACAGAAATAGTAGAATAAGCTGAAGCAGAAGCACCAGGAGAAGCAGAAGAAGAAGAAGGAGAAGGCGAAAGAGAAGGATTAGGAATAGGAGAAGCAAAAGGATAAGCAGAAGCAGAAAGAGACGCAGAAGGAGAAGCAGCACGAGAAGTAGGAGAAGCTGGAGAAACAGAAGCAGGAGAAGCAGAAGAAGCAGAAGACGCAGAAGCAGAATGAGAAGTAGAAGGAGAAATTGAAGCAGAAGCAAAAGGAGAAGCAGAAGAAAAAGGAGAAGCAGAAGAAGGAGAAGGAGAAGGAGAAACTGAAAGAGAAACAGAAAGGGAAGCAGAACGAGAAGCAGGAGAAGCAGAAGCAGGAGAAGCAGAAGCAGAAGAAACAGAAGAAGGAGAAGAAGCAGAAGCAGAAGGAGAAGCAGAAACAGAAGGAAAAGCAGAAAGAGAAGAAGGAGAAGCAGAAGAAGCAGCAGCACGAGAAGCAGAAGCCGAAGAAAGAGAAGCAGAATCTGACGCAGAAGGAGAAACAGAAGAAGCACAATCTGAAGCAGAAGCAGAAGAAACAGAAATAGTAGAATAAGCAGAAGCACCAGGACAAGCAGAAGAACAAGAAGGAGAAGGCGAAAGAGAAGGATTAGGAGGAGGAGAAGCAAAAGGTTAAGCAGAAGCAGAAAGAGACGCAGAAGGAGAAGCAGCACGAGAAGTAGGAGAAGCAGAAGCAAGAGAAGCAGAAGAAACAAAAGACGCAGAAGCAGAATGAGAAGCAGAAGGAGAAATTGAAGCAGAAGGAGAAGCAGAAGAAGGAGAAGGAGAAGCAGAAAGAGAAGCAGAACGAGAAGCAGGAGAAGCAGAAGCAGGAGAAACAGAAGAAGGAGAAGAAGCAGAAGCAGAAGCAGAAACAGAAGGAAAAGCAGAAAGAGAAGCAGGAGAAGCAGAAGAAGCAGCAGCAGGAGAAGCAGAAGCAGAAGAAGCAGAAGAAGCAGAAGCAGAACCTGAAGCAGAAGGAGAAGCAGGAGAAGCAGAAGAAGCAGAATCTGGAGAAGCAGAAGGAGAAGCAGAAGCAGAAAGAGAAGCAAAAGCAGAAGGAGAAACAGAAGGAGAAGCAGAAGAAACAGAAGAAGCAGAGGCAGTAGCAGAAGAAGCAGAAGATGCAGAAGCAGAAGGAGAAGCAGAAGGAAAAGCAGAAGAACGAGAAGGTGAAGGAGAAGGAGAAACAGAAGGAGAAGCAGAAAGAGAAGCAGAAGAAGGAGCAGGAGAAGGAAAAGCAGCAGGAGAAGCAGAAAGAGCAGCAGAAGGAGGAGCAGGAGATGCAGAAACAGGAGAAGCATTAGCAGAACAAACAGGAGAAGGACAAGAAGCAGAAGCAGAAGGAGAAGCAGAAACAGAAGGAGAAGCAGAAAGAGAAAAAGGGGAAGCAGAAGAAGCAGAAGCAGGAGAAGCAGAAGCATAAAAATCCGAAGAAGCAGAAGGAGAACCTGAAGCAGAAGGAGAAGCAGAATCTGCAGAAGCAGAAGGAGAAGCAGAAGCAGAAAGAGAATCAAAAGCAGAAGGAGAAGCAGAAGAAACAGAAGAAGTAGAAGCAGTAGCAGTTGTAGCAGAAGCAGAAGGAGAAGCAGAAAGAAAAGCAGAAGAACAAGAAGGAGAAGGAGAAACAGAAGGAGAAGCAGAAGGAGAAGCAGAAAGAGAAGCAGGTAAAGCAGAAGAAGAAGAAGCAGAAGGAGAATAAGAAGGAGAAGCAGAAGAAGGAGAAGGAGAAGCAGAAGCAGAAGAAGATGCAGAAGGAAAGCAGAAGAAGCAGAAGGAGAAAGAGAAGCAGGAAAAGCAGAAGAAGCAGAAGCAAAAGGAGAAGCAAACGAAGGAGAAGGAGAAACAGAGGCAGAAGAAGAAGCATAAGGACAAGCACAAGCAGAAGGAGATGCAGAAGAAGAAGCAGAAGATGAAGGAGAAGCAGAAGTAGGAGAAGGAGAAGGAAGAGAAGCAGAAGCAGAAGGAGAAGCAGAAGCAGAAGGAGAAGCAGCAGAAGAAGTAGAACCAGAAATTCAGGCAGGAGAAACAGAATAAGCAGAAGCAGAAGTAGAAGGCGAAGCAAAAACTGAAGCAGAAGGAGAAGTAGAAGAAGCAGCAGAAGGAGAAGCAGCAGAAGAAGCAGAAAAACAAGCAGGAGAAGCAGAAGCACAAAGAGAAGTAGAAGCAGAAGAAGCAGAAGCAAAAGAAGAAGCAGTAGAAGCATAAGAAGCAGAAGCAGGAGAAGCAGAAGCAGAAGATAAAGAAGAAGCATAAGAAGCAGAAGCAGAGGGAGAACAGAGAGGAGAAGGAGCAGCAATGGTGA
>NW_012309968.1:0-2440 GCF_000151885.1 Dipodomys ordii | reverse complement strand
ACTGCTTTTCCTGCTTGTGCTTCTTCTGCTTCTCCTTTTGCTTCTCCTTCTGCTTTTCTTTCTGCTTCTGTTGTCCTTCTGCTTATCCTTCTCCTAATCCTTCTCTTTTTCCTCCTCTTTCTCCCACTCCTTCTTCTCCTGCTTCTCCTACTGCTTCTGCTTCTCCTTCTTCTTCTCCTTTTCCTCCTTCTCCTTCTCCTTCTCCTCATTCTCCTCCTCCTCCTCCTTCTCCTTCTTCTTCTTCTTCTTTTTCTTCTTCTTCTTCTTTTTCTTCTTCTTCTATTTCTGCTTTTCCTTCTCCTTCTCCTTCTTCTGCTTCTCCTTCTGCTTCTCTTTCTGGTTCTGATTCAATTCCTCCTTCTTCTGCTTCTCATTCTGCTTCTGCTTCTTTTTCTTTTGTTTCTTCTTCTTCTGCTTCTTCTCCTTTTGCTTCTCTTTCTGCTTCTCCTTCTGCTTCACTTTCTGCTTCTGCTTATCTGTCTGCTTCTCCTACTCCTAATCCTTCTCTTTCTCCTACTCCGTCTCCTTCTGCTGCTTCTCATGATGCTCCTGTTTCTCCTTCTACTTCTGCTTCTCCATCTGTATCTCCTTCTGCTTCTACTTCTCCTTCTTCTTCTGCTTATCCTTTATCTCCTGCTTCTGCTTCTCTTTCTCCTTCTTCTTCTTTTTCTTCTTCTTCTTCTTCTTCTATATCTTCTTCTTCTTCTTCTTCTTCTTCTTCTTCTTCTTCTTCTTCATCATCATCATCATCTTCTACTCCTTCTTCTTCTTCTTCTTCTTCTTCTTCTTCTTCTTCTTCTTCTTCATCTTCTTCTTCTTCTTCTTCTTCTTCTTCTTCTTCTTCTTCTTCTTCTTCTTCTTCTTCTTCTTCTTCTTCTTCTTCTTCTTCTTCTTCTTCTTCTTCTTCTTCTTCTTCTTCTTCTTCTTCTTCTTCTTCTTCTTCTTCTTCTTCTTCTTCTTCTTCTTCTTCTGCTTCTCCCGCTTCTGCTTCTTCTGCTTCTCCTGCTTGTCCTTCTGCTTCTGCTTCTCCTTTTCCTTCTTCTGCTTCTCTTTCTGCTTCTGCTTCTGCTTCTTCTGATTCTCCAACTTCTCCTTCTCCTTCTCTTCTGTTTCTGCTTCTTTTTCTGCATCTGCATCTCCTTCTGCTTCAACTTCTGCTGCTCCTTCTCCTTCTTCTTTTTCTCCCTCTGCTTCGGCTTCTGCTTCTTATGCTTCTTTTTTTCTTCTGCTTCTATTGCTTCTGCTTCTTCTGCTTCTTCTGCTTCTACTTCTCTTTCTGCTTCTGCTTCTCCTGCTTGATTTTCTGCTTCTTCTGCTGTTTCTCCTTCTACTGCTTCTTCTACTTCTCCTTCTGCTTCTCTTTTTGCTTCTCCTTCTGCTTCTGCTTCTTCTGTTTCTCCTGCCTGAAATTCTGGTTCTACTTCTTCTGCTGCTTCTTCTACTTCTGCTTCTGTTTCTGCTTCTTCTCCTTCTTCTCTTTCGGCTTCTCCTGCTTCTGCATCTTGTGCTTCTCCTGCTTCTCTTTCTGCTTCTCATTCCGCTTCTGCTTTTCCTTCTGCTTCTACTTCTCCTCCTTCTCCTTCTCCTACTTCTGCTTCTCCTTCAGCTTCTGATTCTTCTGCTTCTCCTGCATCTCCTTCTGCATCTCCTTCTGCTCGTGCTTGTGCTTATGCTTCGTCTTCTGCCTCTGCTTCTCCTTCTCCTTCTTTTGCTTCTCCTTTTGCTTCGGCTTCTTCTGCTTTTCCTGCTTCTCCTTCTGCTTCTGCTTCTTCTGCTTCTCCTGCTTCTCCTTCTGCATCTTCTTCTGCTTCTGCTTCTCCTTCTCCTTCTTCATCTTCTTCTGCTTCTGCTTCTCCTTCTGCTTTACCTGCTTCTCTTTCTGCTTCTTCTTCTTCTTCTGCTTTACCTGCTTCTCTTTTTGCTTCTCCTTTTGCTTTTCCTTCTGTTTCTCCTTCTCCTCGTTCTTCTGCTTTTCCTTCTGCTTCTCCTTCTGCTTCTGGTACAACTGCTTCTGTTCTAATTCTTCTGAATCTTCTGCTTCCCTTTCTGCTTTTGATTCTCTTTCTGCTTCTGCTTCTCCTTCTGCTTCTCATTCTGCTTCTCCAGATTCTGCTTCTACTGCTTCTCCTGCTTCTCCTTCTGCTTCAGGTTCTACTTCTTCTTCTTCGGATTCTTATGCTTCTGCTTCTCCTGTTTCTGCTTCTCCTGTTTCTCCTTCTCCTGCCCTTTCTGCTTCTCCTGTTGCTTTTCCTTCTCCTGCTCCTTCTTCTGCTTCTCTTTCTGCTTCTCCTTCTGTTTCTCCTTCTCCTTCTCGTTCTTCTGCTTTTCCTTCTGCTTCTCCTTCTGCTTCTGCATCTTCTGCTGCTTCTGCTACTGCTTCTGCTTCTTCTTCAAGCTTTTGCTTCTCTTTCTGCTTCTGCTTCTCCTTCTGCTTCTCCAG
>NW_012309967.1:0-2440 GCF_000151885.1 Dipodomys ordii | reverse complement strand
TAGTGGTGACACAGCGGGGACACAGCGGGGGACAAAGCGGGAGACAGCGGGGGACACAGCGAGGACACAACAGGACACAGCGGCCACAAAGAGGGGACTCAGCGGTGGACACAGCGGGGGACAAAGAGGGACACCACGGGACACAGTGGGACACAGTGGGACACAGCGGGACACTGCGGGGACACAGCAGGACAAAGCGGGGGACATAGCGGGACACAGCGGGCACACAGCGGGGACACAGTGGGACACAGCGAGACATAGCGGGGACAGAGCGGGACACAGTTGGACACAGCGGGACACAGCGGGGGACACAGCGGGAGACAAAGAGGGACACCACGGAACACAGCGGGACACAGCAGGAAACAGCAGTGACACTGCGGGGACACAGTGGGACACAGCGGGGGACACAGCGGGACACAGAGGGGGACAGAGCGGGGCACAGTGGGGGACACAGCCGGACACAGCAGGGGAAACAGTGGGGGACACAGAGGGACACAGCGGGACACAGCGAGGACACAGCGGGACAGACCGGGACACTGCTGGGCACAGCGGGGGACACAGCGGGACACAGCGGTGACACATAGAGGACTCAGCGGGGGACACAGTGGGGAACAGAGCGGGACACAGCGGGACCCAGCGGGGACAAAGCATGAGACACAGCGGTGGACAGAGCTGGAGACAGAGGCGGACAAAGCGAGGACACAGCGGGTCACAGCGGGGACACAAAGGTGGTTCAGGGGGGGCCACAGCGGGGGACAAAGCGGGACACAGCGGGGACACAGCGGGGACACAGCGGGGACACAGCGGGACCCAGCAGGACACAGCGGGACACAGCGGGGACACAGCGGGGACACAGCGGGACCCAGCAGGACACAGCGGGACACAGCAGGACACAGCGGGGGACACAGCGGGACACAGCGGGGGACACAGCGGCACACAGCGGGGACACAGAGGGGACTCAGCTGGGGACATAGCGGGGGACAAAGCGGGACACCACAGGACACAGTGGGACACAGCGGGACACAGCGGGACACTGCGGGGCACAGCGGGTGACACAGCGGGACACAGCGGGGGACACAGGGAGGACACAGTGGAACACAGCATGGGACAAAGCGAGGACACAGCGGGAAACAGCGAGACACAGCGGGACCCAGCGGGGACCCAGTGGGGACCCAGGAGTGGACACAGCGGGACACAGCGGAGGACAAAGCGGGACACCACCGAACACAGCAGGACACAGCGTGAAACAGCGGTGAACCTGCGGGGACACAGCGGGACACAGCGGGGGACACAGCGGGACACAGCGGGACACAGCGGGGGACACAGCCGGACACAGCAGGGACACAGCGGGGACACAGCGGGACCCAGCAGGACACAGCGGGGGACACAGCGGGACACAGCGGGACACAGCAGGGGACACAGCAGGGACACAGTGGGACACAGTAGGACACAGCGTGGGACAAAGCGGGAGACAGTGGAGGAAACAGCGAGGACACAGCTGGACACAGCGGGGACACAGAGGGGACTCAGCAGGGGACATAGAGGGGAAAAAGCGGGACACCACGGGACACAGTAGGACACAGCGGGACACAGCGTGGACACTGCGGGACACAGCCGGGGGACACAGCGGTGGACAGCGGGGGACAGAGAAGGGACACAGCGGAACACAGGGGACACAGCTGGACACAGAAGGGTACACAGCGGGGCACAGCGGACACACAACAGGGACAGAGCTGGACACAGAGGGACAGAGAGGGGACAGAGCGTAACACAGCAGGACACAGCGGGACACAACAGGGGACTCAGCGGGACACAGCGGGGGACACAGGGAGGACACAGCTGGACACTGAGGGAGACAGAGCAAGGACACAGCCTGACACAGCGAAACACAGCGTGACACAGTGGGGACACAGCAGGGGACACAGCAGGACACAGCGGGGGACACAGAGGGACACAGCAGGGTACACAGCAGGGACAAAGCGGGACACAGCGGGGGACACAGTGAGGACAAAGCGGGACATAGCGGTGACACAGCGGGACACAGCTGGGGACACTGCGGGACACAGCGGGACATAGCGGGGACACAGCAAGGACACAGCGGGGGACACAGCAGGACACAGCCGGACACAGCCGGGGACACAGCGGGACACAGCGAGAGACACAGCGGGGGACACAGAGGGACACAGCGGGACCCAGCGGGACACAGCATCGATAGAGCGGGGACACAGCGGGACACAGCGGTGACACAACGGGACTCAGCAGGGGACACTGCGGGACAGAGAGGGACCCAGCGGGAACACAGCAAGGACACAGCGGGGGACACAGCGGGACACAGCGGGACACAGCGGGGGACACAGCGAGTGACACAGCGGGGGACACAGCAGGACACAGTGGGGAACACAGAGACAGACACAGCAGGACCCAGCGGGACACAGCATTG
>NW_012309966.1:0-2440 GCF_000151885.1 Dipodomys ordii | reverse complement strand
ATCACCTGCTTCTCCTTCTACTTCAGGTTCTGCTTCTGCTTCTTTGGCTTCTTCTGCTATTCCTGCTGCTGCTTCTTCTGCTTCTCCTGCTTCTCTTTCTGCTTTCCCTTCTGTTTCTGCTTCTCCTTCTGCTTCTGCTTCTTCTCCTTCTTCTGTTTCTGCTTCTCCTGCTTCTGCTTCTCCTGCTTCTCGTTCTGCTTCTCTTTCTGCTTCTCTTTCTGCTTCTTCTCCTACTTCTGCTTCCACTTCTGCTTCTGCTTCTCCTTCTGCTTCTGCTTCAATTTCTCCTTCTGCTTCTCATTCTGCTTCTGCGTCTTCTGTTTCTTCTGCTTCTCCTGCTTCCGCTTCTCCTACTTCTCCTACTTTTCGTGCTGCTTCTCCTTCTGCGTCTCTTTCTGCTTCTGCTTATCCTTTTGCTTCTCTTACTCCTAATCCTTCTCTATCGCCTTCTCCGTCTTCTTCTTCTGCTTCTCCTGTTGCTTCTGCTTCTGCTTATTCTAATATTTCTGTTTCTTCTGCTTCAGATTGTGCTTCTTCTGTTTCTCCTTCTGCTTCAGATTCTGCTTCTGCTTCTTCGGCTTCTCCTGTTTCTTCTGCTTCTGCTTCTCCTGCTTCTTCTGGTTCTTCTGCTTCTCTTTCTGCTTCTCCTTCTGCTTCTGCTTCTCCTTCTGCTTCTGCTTCTGCTCTTCTCCTTCTTCTGTTTCTTTTGCTTCTGTTTCTTCTGCTTCTTCTTCTTCTGTTTCTTCGGATTCTACTTCTGCTTCTCCTTCTTCTCCTTCTCTTTCTGCTTCTTCTGATTCTCATGCTTCTCCTTCTTGTTCTCCTTCTGTTTCTGCTTCTCTTTCTGCTTCTGCTTCTCCTTCTGCTGCTCCTTCTCCTTCTCCTTCTTCTGCTTCTCTCACTGCTTCTGCTTCTGCTTCTTTTGCTTATTCTTTTTCTTCTGCTTCAGCTTCTCCTGCTTCTGCTTCTTCTGCTTCTACTGCTTCTCCTTATACTTCTCCTTATGCTTCTCCTTATGTTTCTCCTTATGCTGCTTCTTCTTCTTCTTCTTCTTCGTCTTCTTCTTCTTCTCTTTCTTCTGCTTCTGCTTTTCCTGCCTCTTCTGCTTCTACTGCTTCTCTTTCTGCTTCTTGTCCTTCTCCTGTTTCTTCTCCTTCTGCTTCTCCTGCTTCTGCTTCTTCTGCTTTTCCTGCTTCTCTTTCTGCTTCTCCTTCTGCTTTTGCTCCTTCTCCTTCTTCTGTTTCTTCTTCTTCTGCTTCTCCCGCTTGTGCTTCTTCTGTTTCTCCTGCTTCTCGTTCTGCTTCTCTTCGTCGGCTTCTCTTTCTATTTCTGCTTCTGCTTCTTCTGATTCTGATTCTTCTCCTTCTTCTTCTCCTTCTGCGTCTTCTGCATTTCCTGCTTCTCCTTCTGCATCTCCTTCTGCTTGTGCTTTTCCTTCTGCTTCTTCTTCTGCTCCGGCTTCTCCTTCTCCTTCTTCTGCTTCTCCGTCTGCTTCTGTTTCTTCTGCTTTTCCTGCTTCTCCTTCTGCTTCTCCTTCTATTTCTCCTTCTCGTTCTTCTGCTATTCCTTCTGCTTCTCTTTCTGCTTCTGCATCTTCAGCTTCTTCTGCTACTGATTCTGCTTCTTCTGTTTCTTCTGCTTCTCCTTCTGCTTCTCCTTCTGCTTTTGCTTCTCTTTCTGCTTCCGCTTCTCCTTCTGGTTCTCCTTCTTCTTCTCCAGATTCTGCTTCTTCTGCTTCTCCTGCTTCTCCTTCTGCTTTAGGTTCTGATTTGCTTCTTCGGCTTCTTCTGCTTCTATTTCTGCTTCTCCTTCTGTTTCTGCTTCTCTTTCTGCTTCTGTTTCTTCTCCTTCTTCTATTTCTTCTGATTCTGCTTCTCCTGCTTCTGCTTCTCCTGCTTCTCCTTCTGTTTCTCTTTATGCTTCTCCTTCTGCTTCTCCTTCTTCTGCTTCTACTACTGCTTCTGCTTCTCCTTCTGCTTCTGCATCTTCTGCTTCTTCTGCTACTGCCTCTGCTTCTTTTGTTTCTTCTGCTTCTCCTTCTGCTTCTCCTTCTGCTTTTGCTTCTCTTTCTGCTCTTGCTTCTCCTTCTGCTTCTCCAGATTCTGCTTCTTCTGCTTCTCCTGTATCTCCTTATGCTTCAGGTTCTGCTTCTGCTTCTTTGGCTTCTTCTGCTTCTGCTTCTCCTGCTGCTGCTTCTTCTGCTGCTCCTGCTTCTATTTCTTCTTCTCCTTCTGCTTCTGCTTCTTCTCCTTCTTATGTTTCTTCTGCTTCTGCTTCTACTGCTTCTGCTTCTCCTGCTTCTCGTTGTGCTTTTCGTTGTGCTGCTCTTTCTGCTTCTCTTTCTGCTTCTACTTCTCCTTCTCTTTCTTCTGCTTCTCCTTCTGCTTCTTCTTCTCCTTCTGCTTCAATTTCTCCTTCTGCTTCTCATTCTGCTTCTGCG
>NW_012309965.1:0-2440 GCF_000151885.1 Dipodomys ordii | reverse complement strand
CAACACAGAGGGACCAGCGGGACACAGCGGGGGACACAGGGGGTACACAGCTGGGACACAGCGGGGGACACAGCGAGGACACATTGGGACACAGCGGGGACACAGCAGGACTCAGCAGGGGACACAGCAGTACACAGCGAGACACAGCGGTACACAGCGGAGCACAGCAGGGACACAGCGGGGGACAAAGCGGGACACAGCGGGATACAGCGGGGGACACAGAGGGGTACACAGCGGGACACAGCAGTGGACAAAGCAGGACACAGTGAGGGACACAGCGAGGACACTGCGGAACTCTGCGGGAGACACAGCGAGGACACAGCGTGACACAGCAGAACACAGCGGGACACAGCAGGGACACAGCAGGGGACACAGCGGGACACAGAGGGGGACACAGCGTGACACAGCGGGGGACACAGCGGGACACAGCGGGACACAGCGGGGGACACAGCGATGACAAAGCGGGACACAGCGGGGATATAGCGGGACTCAACACGGTCACAGCGGGACACAGCAGGACACAGCGGGGCACAGCGGGGACACAGCAGGGGACAGAGCGGGACACAGCGGGGGACACAGCGGAACACAGCGGGGGACACAGGGGGGAAAAAGGGTACACAGCAGGGGACACAGCGAGGACACAGCGGGACACATCTGGGACACAGCGGGAATCAGCGGGGGACACAGCAGGACACAGCGGGAATCAGCGGGGACACAGCTGGGACACAGCGGGGGACACAGTGGGACAGAGCAGGGGACACAGCAGGGGACACAGAGGGCAGAGCGGGACACAGCAGGGGACACAGGGGGGACACAGCGGGACACAGCGGGGGACACAGTGAGGACACATTGGGAAACAGCGGGGACACAGCGGGACTCAGAGGGGGACACAGCAGTACACAGCGGGACACAGCGGGGCACAGCAGGGACACAGCGGGGGACACAGCGGGAAAAAGAGAGGGACACTGCGGGAGACACAGCGGGACACAGTGTGGAACACAGAGAGTACACAGCGGGACCCAGCGGGACACAGCGTCGATACAGCGGGGACACAGCGTGACACAGCAGGGTACATAGCTGGGGACACAACGGGACACAGTGGGGGACATAGCGGGACACAGCGGGACACAGCGGGACACAGCGGGTCACAGCGGGGACAAAGCGGGGACTCAGCGGGGGACACAGCGGGGGACAAACGGGACACCACGGAATACAGCGGGATACAGCGGGACACAGGGGGGACACAGCAGGACACAGCGGGACACAGAGGGGGACACAGCGGGACACAGCGGGGGACAGAGCGGGGGACAAAGCGGGACACCACGGGTCACAGTGTGTCACATCGGGACACAGCGGCGACACTGCGGGGACACAGCGGGACAAAATGGGGGACACAGCGGGACACAGCGGGAGACAGCATTGGACACAGGAGGGGATAGCGGGGGACAGAGAGGGGACACAGCGGAACATAGCGGTGACACAGCTGGACACAGCTGGGTACACAGCGGGACATAGAGGACACACAGCGGGGACACAGCGGGACACAGCGGGGAACTCACCGGGACACAGCAGGGGACACAACAAGGACACAGCGGAACACTGTGGGAGACACAGCCAGGACACATCCGGACCCAGTGGAACACAGTGTGACACAGCGGGGACACAGCAGGGGACACAGCGGGACACAGTGGGGGACACAGGGGGTACAAAGCGTGACACAGCGGGGGACACAGCGGGACACAGCGGGACACAGCGGGGACACAGCAGGGACACAGCGGGGGACACAGAGGGACAGAGCAGGGGACACAGCAGGAGACACAGAGGGACACAGCGGGACACAGCGGGGGACACAGGGGGGACACAGCGGGACACAGGGGGGACACAGCGAAGACACATTGGGACACAGCGGGACTCAGCGGGGGACATAGCAGCACACAGCGGGACACAGCGGGTCACAGCAGGGACAGAGCGGGTGACACAGAGGGGTACACAGCGGGACACAGCAGTGGACAAAGCAGGACACAGTGGGGGACACAGCGAGGACACTGCGGGACACTGCGGGAGACACAGCAAGGACACAGCGGGACACAGTGGAACACAGCGAGACACAGCAGTGACACAGCAGGGGTCCCAGCGGGACACAGCAGAGTACATAGCTGGGGACACAGCGGGGCCACAGGGAGGACACAGCGGGGCACAGCGGGACACAGCGGGACAAAGCGGGTCACAGCGGGGACAAAGCGGGGACTCAGTGGGGGATACAGCGGGGGACAAACGGGACACCACGGAATACAGCGGGACACAGCGGGACACAGAGGGGGACACAGCGGGACACAGCGGGGGACAGAGCGGGAGACAAAGCGGGACACCACAGGTCACAGTGTGTCACATCAGGGACACAGCGGCGACACTGCGGGGACACAGCGGGACAAAATGGGGG
>NW_012309964.1:0-2440 GCF_000151885.1 Dipodomys ordii | reverse complement strand
CAGCGGTGACCTGCGGGGACACAGCGGGACACAGCGGGGAACACAGCGGGACACAGCGGGGACACAGCGGGGACACTGCGGGACCCAACAGTACACAGCGGGACACAGCAGGACACAGCGGGGACACAGTGGGACACAGCGGGGGACACAGTGGGACACAGAGGGGACTCAGCAGGAAACATAGGGGGGGGACAAATCAGGACACCACAGGACACAGTGGGACACAGCGGGACACAGCGGGGACACTGCGGGGACACAGCGGGACAACGCGGGAGACGCAGCGGGACCCAGCGGGACACAGCAGGACCCAGCGGGGAAACAGGGGGGACACAGTGGGACACAGAGAGGACACAGCGGGACACAGCGGGACACTGCGGGGCACAGCGGGGGACACAGCTGGATACAGCGGGGGACACAGGGAGGACACAGCGGAACACAGCATGGGACAAAGCGAGGACACAGCGGGAAACAGCGAGACACAGCGGGACCCAGGGGGACCCAGCAGTGGACACAGCGGGACACAGCGGGGAACAAAGCGGGACACCACGGAACACAGCAGGACACAGCGTGAAACAGCGGTGAACCTGCGGGGACACAGCGGGACACAGCGGGGGACACAGCCGGACACAGCAGGGACACAGCGGGGGACACAGCCGGACACAGCAGGGACACAGCGGGGACCCAGCGGGACCCAGCAGGACACAGCGGGGGACACAATGGGACACAGCGGGACACAGCGGGGGACACAGCAGGGACACAGTGGGACACAGTAGGACACAGTGTGGGACAAAGAGGGAGACAGTGGAGGACACAGTGAGGACACAGCTGGACACAGCGGGGACACAGAGGGGACTCAGCAGGGGACATAGAGGGAAAAAAGCGGGACACCACGGGACACAGTAGGACACAGCGGGACACAGCGGGGACACTGCGGGACACAGCCAGGAGACAGAGCGGTGGACAGCGGGGGACAGAGAATGGACACAGTGGGACACAGAGGGGACACAGCTGGACACAGAAGGGTACACAGCGGGACACAGCGGACACACAGCGGACAGAGCTGGACACAGAGGGACACAGAGGGGACAGAGCGTGACACAGGTGGACACTGAGGGAGACAGAGCGAGGACACAGCCGGACACAGCGAAACAAAGCGTGACACAGAGGGGACACAGCGGGACACAGTGGCGGACACAGCGGGACACAGCGGGGTACACAGCAGGGACAAAGAAGGACACAGCGGTGGACACAGAGAGGACACAGCGGGACACAGCGGTGACACAGCGGGACACAGCTGGGGACACTTTGGGACACAGCGGGACACAGAGGGACACAGCAAGGACACAGAGGGGAACAGTGGGGGACACAGCGGGACACAGCACGGCACAACGGGGTCACAGCAGTGGACTTAGCAGGACACAGCGGGGGACACAGCGGGACACAGCGGGGGACACAGCGGGACACAGAGGAGACACGGCGGGGGACACAGCGGGACACAGCGGAGACACAGCGGGGACCCAGCGGGACCCAGCAGGACACAGCGGGGGACACAGCGGGACACAGCGGGGGACAGCGGGGGACACTGCAGGGACACATTGGGACACAGTAAGACACAGCGTAGGACAAAGCGGGAGACAGCAGAGGACACAGCGAGGACACAGCTGGACACAGCGGGGACACAGAGGGGACTCAGCAGGGGACATAGTGGGATAAAAGCGGGACACCACGGGACACAGTAGGACACAACGGGACACAGCGGGGGACACAGTAGGACAGAGCAGGGGACAGAGGGGGACACCACGAATAACAGAGCAAGGACACAGCGGGACCAAGCGTGACACAGCCTCGATACAGCGGGATTCACAGCGTTACACAGCGGGTTACACAGCTGGGGACACAAAGGGACACAGTGGTGGACACAGCGGGACACATCGGGACAGAGTGGGACACAGACGGGATAAAGCATGAGACACAGCGGGGGACAGAGCGGGAGACAGCGGGGGACACAGTGAGGACACAGCGGGACACAGCGGGGCACAGCGGAGACTCAGATGGGGACACAGCGGGGGACAAAGCGGGACACCACGGAACACAGCGGGACACAGCGCGAAACAGCGGTGACCGTTCGGGGACACAGCGGGACACAGCGGGGGACACAGCAGTACACAGCGGGTGACACAGCAGAACACAGTGGGGGACACAGCGAGGACACAGTGGGACACAGCAAGACACAGCATCGAAACAGCGGGGACACAGCGGTACACAGCGGGGTACACAGCTGGGGACACAACGGGACACAGCGGGGGACACAGCGAGGACACAGTGGGACACAGCAGGACACAGCGGGGACACTGCGGGAACATAGCGGGACACAGCGGGGTACACAGCGGGACACAGCGGGACACAGCTTGGGACACAGCGGGGATACAGCGGGACACAG
>NW_012309963.1:0-2440 GCF_000151885.1 Dipodomys ordii | reverse complement strand
GGAGAAGCAGAAAGAGAAGCACAACGAGAAGCTGGAGAAGCAGAAGCAGGAGAAGCAGAAGCAGAAGAAACATAGGAAGGAGAAGAAGCAGAAGGAGAAGCAGAAACAGAAGGAAAAGCAGAAAGAGAAGCAGGAGAAGCAGAAGAAGCAGCAGCAGGAGAAGCAGAAGCAGAAGAAGCAGAAGCAGAACCTGAAGCAGAAGGAGAAGCAGGAGAAGCAGAAGAAGCAGAATCTGGAGAAGCAGAAGGAGAAGCAGAAGCAGAAAGAGAAGCAAAAGCAGAAGGAGAAGCAGAAGGGGAAGCAGAAGAAACAGAAGAAGCAGAGGCAGTAGCAGAAGAAGCAGAAGATGCAGAAGCAGAAGGAAAAGCAGAAGAACGAGAAGGAGAAGGAGTAGGAGAAACAGAAGGAGAAGCAGAAAGAGAAGCAGAAGAAGGAGCAGGAGAAGGAAAAGCAGCAGGAGAAGCAGAAAGAGCAGCAGAAGGAGAAGTAGGAGATGCAGAAACTTGAGAAGCAGAAGCAGAAGAAACAGGAGAAGGACAAGAAGCAGAAGCAGAAGGAGAAGCAGAAACAGAAGGAGAAGCAGGAAGAGAAGGAGGGAAAGCAAAAGAAGCAGAAGCAGGAGAAGCAGAAGCATAAGAATGTGAAGAAGCAGAAGGAGAACCTGAAGCAGAAGGACAAACAGGAGAAGCAGAAGAAGCAGAATCTGAAGAAGCAGAATAAGAAGCAGAAGGAGAAGCAGAAGCAGAAAGAGAATCAAAAGCAAAAGGAGAAGCAGAAGAAACAGAAGAAGTAGAAGCAGAAGCAGTTGTAGCAGAAGCAGAAGGAAAAGCAGAAGAACAAGAAGGAGAAGGAGAAACAGAAGGGGAAGCAGAAAGAGACGCAGGTAAAGCAGAAGAAGAAGAAGCCAAAGGAGAATCAGAAGGAGAAGCAGAAGAAGGAGAAGGAGAAGCAGAAGAAGATGCAGAATGAGAAGCAGGAGAAGCCGAAGAAGCAGAAGCAGGAGGAGAAGCAGGAAAAGCAGAAGAAGCAGAAGCAAAAGGAGAAGCAAAAGAAGGAGAAGGAGAAGCAGAAGCAGAAGCATAAGGACAAGCACAAGCAGAAGGAGATGCAGAAGGAGAAGCAGAAGAATCAGAAGCTGAAGGAGAAGCAGAAGTAGGAGAAGGAGAAGGAGGAGAAGCAGAAGGAGAAGCAGAAGCAGAATGAGAAGCAGAAAGAGAAGCAGGAGAAGGACAAGAAGCAGAAGCAGGAGAAGCCGAAAGAGAAGAAGCAGAAGAAGCAGAAACATTAGCAGAAGGAGAAGCAGAAGCAGAAGGAGAAGCAGCAGAAGAAGTAGAACCAGAAATTCAGGCAGGAGAAACAGAAGAAGCAGAAGCAGAAGCAGAAGGAGAAGCAAAAAGAGAAGCACAAGGAGTAGTAAAAGTAGCAGCAGAAAGAGAAGCAGCAGAAGAAGCAGAAAAACAAGCAGGAGGAGCAGAAGCAGAAAGAGAATTAGAAGCTGAAGAAGCAGAACCAGAAGAAGAAGCAGTAGAAGCATAAGAAGCAGAAGCAGGAGAAGCAGAAGCAGAAGAAAAAGAAGAAGCATAAGAAGCAGAAGTAGAAGCAGAGGGAGAAACAGAAGAAGGAGAAGGAGCAGCAGATGGTGAAGCAGAATGAGATGCAGAAGCAGAAAGAGAAGCAGAACAGAAGGAGAAGTTGGAGAATCAGAAGAAGCAGAAGCAGAAGAGAAGCAGAAGAGGGAGAAGGAGAAGCAGAAGGAGAAGCAGAAGCAGAAAGAGAATCAAAAGCACAAGGAGAAGCAGAAGAAACAGAAGAAGTAGAAGCAGTAGCAGTTGTAGCAGAAGCAGAACGAGAAGCAGAAGGAAAAGCAGAAGAACAAGAAGGAGAAGGGAAACAGAAGGAGAAGCAGTAGGAGAATAAGAAGGAGAAGCAGAAGAAGGAGAAGGAGAAGCAGAAGCAGAAGAAGATGCAGAAGGAGAAGCAGAAGAAGCAGAAGCAGAAGGAGAAGCAGGAAAAGCAGAAGAAGCAGAAGCAAAAGGAGAAGCAAAAGAAGGAGAAGGAGAAGCAGAGGCAGAAGAAGAAGCATAAGGACAAGCACAAGCAGAAGGAGATGCAGAAGGAGAAGCAGGAGGAGCAGAAGAAGCAGAAGATGAAGGAGAAGCAGAAGTAGGAGAAGGAGAAGGAGGAGAAGCAGAAGCAGAAGGAGAAGCAGAAGCGGAATGAGAAGCAGAAAGAGAAGCAGGAGAAGCACAAGAAGCAGAAGCAGGAGTAGCTCGAAAGAGAAGAAGCAGAAGAAGCAGAATCAGAAGCAGAAGTAGAAGCAGATGCAGAAGGAGAAGCAGCAGATGAAGTAGAACCAGAAATTCTGGCAGGAGAAACAGAAGAAGCAGAAGCAGAAGCAGAGGGAGAAGCAAAAAGAGAAGCAGTAGGAGAAGTAGAAGGA
>NW_012309962.1:0-2440 GCF_000151885.1 Dipodomys ordii | reverse complement strand
TGCAGAATGAGAAGCAGGAGAAGCAGAAGCAGAAGCAGAAGAAGAAATAGAAGTAGGAGAAGGAGAAGGAAGAGCAGCAGAAGCAATAGGAGAAGCAGAAGGAGAAGCAGAAGCAGCAGAAGATGCAGAAAGAGAAGCAGGAGAAGCAGACGAAGCAGAAGCATTAGGAGAAGCAGAAGCAGAATGAGAAGCAGAAAGAGAAGCAGTAGAAGCAGAAGAAGCAGGAAAATCATAAGCAGAAGAAAGAGAAGGAGAAGAAGAAGAAGAAGAAGAAGAAGAAGAAGAAGAAGAAGAAGAAGAAGAAGAAGAAGAAGAAGAAAAAGAAGAAGAAGAAGAAGACGAAGAAGAAGAAGAAGCATCAGCATAAGGAGAAGCATAAGGAGAAGCATAAGGAGAAGCAGTAGAAGCAGAAGAAGCAGAAGCAGGAGAAGCAGAAGCAGAAGAAAAAGAATAAGCAAAAGAAGTAGAAGCAGAAGCAGTGGGAGAAGCAGAAGAAGAAAAGGAGAAGGAGAAGCAGAAGGAGAAGCTGAAGCAGAAAGAGAATCAGAAACAGAAGGAGAACAAGAAGGAGAAGCAGAAGAAGCAGAAGTAGAAGCAGAAAGAGGAGAAGAACGAGAAGCAGAAGTAGAATCAGAAGAAACAGAAGAAGAAGAAGAAGAAGAAGAAGAAGAAGAAGAAGAAGAAGAAGAAGAAGAAGAAGAAGAAGAAGAAACAGAAGCATAAGAAACAGAAGAAGGAGAAGAGCAGAAGCAGAAGCAGAAGGAGAAGCAGTAGCAGAAGGAGAAGCAAAAGAGAAGCTGGAGAAGCAGAAGAAGCAGGAGAAGCAGAAGGAGAAGAAACAGGAGAAGCCGAATAAGCAGAAGCAGAATCTGAAGCAGGAGAAACAGAAGAAGCACAATCTGAAGCAGAAGCAGAACAAACAGAAATAGTAGAATAAGCAGAAGCAGAAGCAGCAGGAGAAGCAGAAGAAGAAGACGTCGAAGGCGAAAGAGAAGGATTAGGAGTAGGAGAAGAAAAAGGATAAGCAAAAGCACAAAGAGACGCAGAAGGAGAAGCAGCAAGAGAAGTAGGAGAAGCTGGAGAAGCAGAAGCAGAAGAAACAGAAGACACAGAAGCAGATTGAGAAGCAGAAGGAGAAATTGAAGCGGAAGCAGAATCAGAAGGAGAAGAAGAAGCAGAAGGAGAAGCAGAAGAAGGAGAAAGAGAAGCAGAAAGAGAAGCAGAAAGGGAAGTAGAACGAGAAGCAGGAGAAGCAGAAGCAGGAGAAGCAGAAGCAGAAGAAACAGAAGAAGGAGAAGAAGCAGAAGCAGAAGGAGAAGCAGAAACAGAAGGAAAACAGAAAGAGAAGCAGGAGAAGCAGAAGAAGCAGGAAAACAGAAACAAAAGAAAGAGAAGAAGAAGGAGAAGAAGAAGAAGAAGAAGAAGAAGAAGAAGAAGAAGAAGAAGAAGAAGAAGAAGAAGAAGAAGAAGAAGAAGAAGAAGGAGAAGCATAAGGAGAAGCAGTAGAAGCAGAAGAAGCAGAACCAGGTGAAGCAGAAGAGGAGAAAAAGAATAAGCAAAAGAAGCAGAAACAGAAGCAGTGGGAGAGGCAGAAAAAGGAGAAGGAGAAGGAGCAGTAGAAGGAGAATCAGAAGCAGAAAGAGAAGCAGAAACAGAAGGAGAACAAGAAAGAGAAGCAGGAAAATCAGGAGAAGCAGAAGTAGAAGCAGAAAGAGAAGGAGAAGCAGAAGTAGAAACAGAAGAAGAAGAAGCAGAAGAATCAGAAGCAAAAGAAACAGAAGAAGGAGAAGAGCAGAAGCAGAAGGAGAAGCAGAAGCAGAAGGAGAAGGAGAAAGAGAAGCAGGAGAAGCAAAAGAAGCAGAAGCAGAAGCAGTGGGAGAAGGAGAAGAAGGAAAAGGAGAAGGAGCAGCAGAAGGAGAAGCAGAAGCAGAAAGAGAAGCAGAAAAAGAAGGAGAACAATAAGGAGAAGCAGGAGAATCAGAAGAAGCAGAAGTAGAAGCAGAAAGAGGAGAAGTAGAATCAGAAGAAACAGAAGAAGAAGAAGCAGAAGAATCAGAAGCATAAGAAACAGAAGAAAAAGAAGAGCAGAAGCAGAAGCAGAAGGAGAAGCAGAAGCAGAAGGAGAAGCAGAAGAAGGAGAAGGAGAAGGAGAAGCAGAACGAGAAGCAAGAGAAGCAGAAGCAGGAGAAGCAGAAACAGAAGAAACAGAAGAAGGAGAAGAAGCAGAAGCAGAAGAAGCAGAATCTGGAGAAGCAGAAGGAGAAGCAGAAGGAGAAGCAGAAGCAGAAAGACAATCAAAAGCAGAAGGAGAAGCAGAAGAAACAGAAGAAGTAGAAGCAGTAGCAGTTGTAGCATAAGCAGAACGAGAAGCAGAAGGAAAAGCAGAAGAACAAGAAGGAGAAGGAGAAACAGAAGGAGAAGCAGAAGGAGAAGCAGAATG
>NW_012309961.1:0-2440 GCF_000151885.1 Dipodomys ordii | reverse complement strand
CGGGGCCCAGCATGGAAACAGCGTGACACAACAGGACACAATTGGGAACACAGCGGGGGACACAGCGAGGACACAGCGGCACACAGCTGGGGACACAGCGGGCCACAGTGCGGGACACTGGGGGGACACAGCGGGACACAGCGGGGGACACAGCGAGGACACATTGGGACACAGCGGGGACACAGCACGACTCAGCTGGGGACACAGCAGTACAAGGCGGAACACAGCAGGACACAGCGTGGACACAGCAGGGACACAGCGGGAGACAAAGCGGGACACAGCGGGGGACACAGGGTGGTACACAGCGGGCCATAGCAGGGAAGACAGCGAGGACACCGCGGAACACAGCGTGGGACACAGCCAGGACACAGCGGGACACAGCGGGACACAGCAGGGACACCGCAGTAGACACAGCAGGACACAGTGGGAGATAGAGTGGGACACAGCGGGGGACACAGGGAGGACCCAGCGGGACCCAGCGGGACCCAGCGTCGAAACACCGGAGACAGAGCGAGACACAGCGAGGTACACAGCTGGGGACACAACGGGACACAGTGGGGGACACAGCGGGACACAGTGGGACACAGCGGGGACACTGCGGGAACATAGCGGGACACAGCGGGGTACACAGCGGGACATAGCGTGACACAGCTGGCGACACAGCGGGGAAACAGCGGGACACAGCGCGGGACACAGCGAGGACACAGTGGGGGACACAGTGGGGGACACAGCAGGACACAGTGGGGAACGCAGCAAGGGACACAGTGGGACACAGCGGGACAAAGTGGGGGACACTGGGGGGACACAGCGGGACACAGCAGGGGTCACAGCGAGGACACATTGGGAAACAGTGGGGGACAGAGCGTGGAACACAGCAAGACACAACGGGGACAAAGCTGGACACAGCAGGGTACACAGAGGAACACAGCGGGGACACAGCGGGGAAACAGCGTGACAAAACAGGACACTGCGGGACACAGCGGGGGACAAAGCAGGGGACACAGCGGGACACAGCGGGGCAAAGCGGGGGACACAGCGAGGACACAGCGGGACAGGGCGGGACACAGCGGGGGACAAAGCAGGAGACAGCGGGGGACACAGCGAGGACACAGCGGGACACAGCGGAGACACAGCAGGGACTCAGAGGGGGACACAGCGTGGGACAAAGCGGGACACCACGGAACACAGCGGGACACAGCGGGAAACAGATGTGAACCTGTGGGGACACAGCGGGACACAGCGGGGGACACAGCGAGACACAGTGGGGGACAGAGCATGGGACACAGCGAGACACAGCGGGGACAAAGCTGGACACAGCGGGGTACACAGAGGAACACAGCGGGGACACAGCAGGGAAACAGCGTGACACAACAGGACACAGTGTGACACAGTGGGGGACACAGCGAAGACAAAGCGGCACACAACTAGGGACACAGCGGACCACAGTGCGGGACACTGGGGGGACAGAGCGGGACACAGCGGGGGACACAGCGAGGACACATTGGGACACAGCGGGGACACAGCAGGACTCAGCTGGGGACACAGCAGTACCAGGCGGAACACAGCGGGACACAGCGGGGACAAAGCAGGGACACAGCGGGAGAAACAGCGGGACACAGCGGGGGACACAGAGGGGTACACAGCGGGACACAGCAGGAAAGACAGCGAGGACACCGCGGAACACAGCGTGGGACACAGCCAGCACACAGTGGGACACAGCGGGACACAGCAGGGACACCGCAGTAGACACAGTGGGACACAGCGGGGGACAAAGGGAGGACACAGCGGGACCCAGCAGCACCCAGCGTCGAAACACCGGAGACAGAGCGGGACACAGCGAGGTACACAGCTGGGGACACAACGGGACACAGTGGGGGACACAGCGGGGAAACAACGGGACACAGCGCGGGACACAGTGAGGACACAGTGGGGGACACAGTGGGGGACACATCAAGGACACAGCGGGACACAACGGGGGACACAGCGGGACACAGCGGGACAGGGCGGGACACAGCGGGGGACACAGCTTGGGACAAAGCGGGACACCACGGAACACAGCAGAACACAGCGGGAAACAGAGGTGACCCTGCGGGGACACAGCGGGACACAGCGGTGGACACAGCGGGACACAGCGGGGGACACAGCGAGACACAGTGGGGGACAGTGCATGGGACACAGCGAGACACAGCGGGGACAAAGCTGGACACAGCGGGTTACACAGAGGGACACAGCGGGGACACAGCGGGGAAAGAGCGTGACACAACAGGACACAGCGGGACACAGCGGGGGACACAGCGAGGACAAAGCGGCACACAGCGGGGGACACAGCAGACACAGCAGACACATCGGGGACACAGCGGGACACAGCGGGGGACACAGCGGGACAAAGCAGGGGACACAGCGGGGGACACAGCATTACACAGCGGGACACAGCGGGGGA
>NW_012309960.1:0-2440 GCF_000151885.1 Dipodomys ordii | reverse complement strand
GAAGGAAGAGCCGCAGAAGCAATAGGAGAAGCAGAAAGATGAAGCAGAAGAAGAATGAGAAGCAGAAAGAGAAGCAGTAGAAGCAGAAGAAGCAGGCAATGCAGAATCAGAAGAAAGAGAAGAAGAAGAAGACGAAGAAGAAGAAGAAGAAGAAGAAGAAGCATAAGGAGAAGCATAAGGAGAAGCATAAGGAGAAGTATAAGGAGAAGCAGTAGAATCAGAAGAAGCAGAAGCAGGAGAAGCAGAAGCAGAAGAAAAAGAATAAGCAAAAGAAGCAGAAGCAGAAGCAGTGGGAGAAGCAGAAGAAGGAGAAGGAGAAGGAGCAGCAGAAGGAGAAAGAGAAGCAGAAAGAGAAGCAGAAACAGAAGGAGAACAAGAAGGAGAAGCAGGAGAATCAGAAGAAGCAGAAAGAGAAGGAGAAGAAGGAGAAGCAGAAGTAGAATCAGAAGAAACAGAAGAAAAAGAAGAAGAAGAAGAAACAGAGGCAAAAAAACAGAAGAAGGAGAAGAGCAGAAGCAGAAGGAGAAGCAGAAGCAGAAGGAGAAGCAGAAAGAGAAGCAGGAGAAGCAGAAGAAGCAGGAGAAGCAGAAGCAGAAGAAACAGGAGAAGCCGAAGAAGCAGAAGCAGAATCTGAAGCATAAGGAGAAACAGATGAAGCACAATCTGAAGCAGAAGCAGAAGAAACAGAAATAGTAGAATAAGCAGAAGCAGAAGCACCAGGAGAATCAGAAGAAGAAGAAGAAGGCGAAAGAGAAGGATTAGGAGTAGGAGAAACAAAAGGATAAGCAGAAGCAGAAAGAGACGCAGAAGGAGAAGCAGCACGAGAAGTAGGAGAAGCAGGAGAAGCAGAAGCAGGAGAAGCAGAAGAAATAGAAGACGCAGAAGCAGAATGAGAAGCAGACGGAGAAATTGAAGCAGAAGCAGAAGGAGAAGCAGAAGCAGAAGGAGAAGCAGAAGAAGGAGAAAGAGAAGGAGAAGCAGAACGAGAAGCAGAACGAGAAGCTGGAGAAGCCGAAGCAGGAGAAGCAGAAGCAGGAGAAGCAGAAGCAGAAGAAACAGAAGAAGGAGAAGAAGCTGAAGCAGAAGGAGAAGCAGAAACAGAAGGAAAAGCAGAAAGAGAAGCAGGAGAAGCAGAAGAAGCAGCAGCAGGAGAAGCAGAAGCAGAAGAAGCCGAAAAAGCAAAAGCAGAACCTGAAGCAGAAGGAGAAGGAGGAGAAGCAGAATCTGGAGAAGCAGAAGGAGAAGTAGAAGCAGAAAGAGAAATAGTAGAATAAGCAGAAGCAGAAGCAGCAGGAGAAGCAGAAGAAGAAGATGGAGAAGGCGAGAGAGAAGGATTATTAGTAGGAGAAGCAAAAGGATAAGCAGAAGCAGAAAGAGACACAGAAGGAAAAGCAGAACGAGAAGCAGAACGAGAAGCTGGAGAAGCAGAAGCAGGAGAAGCAGAAGCAGGAGAAGCAGAAGCAGAAGAAACAGAAGAAGGAGAAGAAGCAGTAGCAGAAGGAGAAGCAAAAACAGAAGGAGAAGCAGAAAGAGAAGGTGCGGAAGCAGAAGAAACAGAAGCAGGAGAAGCAGAAACATAAGAATCCGAAGAAGCAGAAGCAGAACCTGAAGCAGAAGGAGAAGCAGGAGAAGCAGAAGAAGCAGAATCTGGAGAAGCAGAATGAGAAGCAGAAGGAGAAGCAGAAGCAGGAAGAGAACCAAAATCAGAAGGAGAAGCAGAAGAAACAGAAGATACAGAAGAAGTAGCAGAAGAAGCTGAAGATTTTGAAGCAGAAAAAGAAGCACAAGAAATAGCAGAAGAACGAGAAGGAATAGGAGAAACAGAAGGAGAAGCAGAAGCAGAAGAAGAAAAAGAATCAGGAAAAGCAGAAGAAGCAGAAACAGACGGAGAAGCAGAAGAAGGAGAAGCAGAAGCAGAAGAAGAAGCACAAGGAAAAGCACAAGCAGAAGGAGATGCAGAAGGAGAAGCAGGAGAAGCAGAAGAAGCAGAAGCAGAAGGAGAAGAACTAAAGAGAAGAAGCAGAAGCGGGAGAAGCAGAAGTAGAAAGAGAAGCCGACCAAGAGAAGCAGAACGAGAAGAAGGAGAAGCAGAAGAAGCAGAAGGGGGAGAAGCAGAAGAAGTAGAAACAGAAGAAGGAGAAGGAGCAGAAGCAGAAGGAGAAGCAGAAGCAGAAGGGGAAGCAGAAAGAGAAGCAGGAAAAGCAGAAAAGCAGAAGAAGGAGGAGCAGAAGCAGAAGAATACGAAGAAGCAGAAGCAGAAGCAGAACCTGAAGCAGAAGGAGAAGCAGGAGAAGCAGAAGAAGCAGAATCTGGAGAACCAGAATGACAAGCTGAAGGAGAAGCAGAAGCAGAAAGAGAATCAAAAGCAGAAGGAGAAGCAGAAGAAACAGAAGAAACAGAAGCAGTAGCAGTTGCAGCAGAAGCAGAAGGAGAAGCAGAA
>NW_012309959.1:0-1498 GCF_000151885.1 Dipodomys ordii | reverse complement strand
TCAGTGAGACTCTTACCTCCAATAAACCACTCAGAAAATTGGAAGTGGCGCTGTGGCTCAAGTGGTAGAGCATTTGCCTTGAGCTGAACAGTTCAGGCCCCACGACTGACAAAAAAAATCTCAGTTACATTTCTTGGAGTTCATTTGGATAAGGATCATTTTCTATGGCCATATACACGTAGTTATTGAGCCCTTGAAATCCTCTCCAAAGAATATCCTCCTTTGTTCTCATTGTGTGAATGTTTAGACTGATGTTTAATTAATCATGTCCATGTGTAATTACTTATCTTTAGAAATAGGAATGGCTAATAGATGCATAAAGAAATGTTTGTCATATCTGGCCATAGAGTAAATGCAAATCAAATCAGCATTGAGATTCCATCTCATCTCAGTTAAAATGACCATTATCAAGAAAAATAATAATACCAGATGCTGGTAGGAATACTCCCCTAAGAAATGCTACTGCACTGTTGGTAGAGTTGGTAGACTTCAGCTACTCTGGAAAGTGTGGAGATTCCTGAAACAACTAAACAGAGTTCCCCTATGACCCTTCAAACACACTTTCTGGGCATTTACCCAATTGACCAAAAACCAGAGGCTACACGAAAACCAACTAGCATGACCATGTTCATTGCAGTATTATTTATCATAGCCAACATATGGAATCAACCCAGATTCCCCTCAGTGGATGAATGGATCAAGAAAGTGTGGTATATATATATATATATAAAATTCCATTGTATATATATATATATACATATATATATGTATATATATATATATATATATATATATATATATATATATACAATGGAATTCTATGCTTCTATCAGAAAGAATGGCATTTCCCCATTTATAAGGAAATGGAACAACTTAGAAAAAAATTAAACTTAGCAAAGTAAGCCAAACCCCAAAAAATAGGCTGCATGGTTTCCCTCATTTCTAATAACTAGAACATGTCTATAAATCTAAAAGTGAACTCAATGGATAGTAAAAAAAAAACAATATATATTATAGATGACTAAAGAAAGTATATATAATAAGGTGATGTTAGGGAAATAAACATAAGATATGTATTCAAATGATTTTTTTTAAGGTACAGGTGGACCCATTGCAACAATGAGATGTACAAGTCGTTATGTCGAAAATGAACTTTACAACTTTGGTGCCGGGGGGGGAGGATGGGGAGGTGGTGAGGTGGGCCCGCGGGGAGGATTGGGGGGAGCTGGGGGAGGATGGAAAGGGGTGGGAAGGGGAAATTATGCATGAGGGCAAAATGCTTGATACGAAATGGACTCATTATTTTGCCCATGTACTTGCAACCCCTCTATACAGTATTTTCACAATTATGTTTTTTTTTTAAAATAAATTATCACAACAAAGTAACCATAATACCTTTTAGCTACTTTAAAAGTAAACAAATCTAGTGTTTATCATATGGTAACATGAGTGCGTGTTTATCATAGAGTATAAGCCTGTTGATTTAAAGCGTTGTTCT
>NW_012309958.1:0-1104 GCF_000151885.1 Dipodomys ordii | reverse complement strand
ACTCAGGGCCTCTCTTTCCTCAAGGCTAGCACTCTACCACTTGAGCCACAGCACCACTTCTGGCTTTTTCTGTGTATATGGTAACAAGGAATTGAACCTAGGGCTTCATGCATGATAGGCAAGCACTCTACCACTAAGCCACATTCCCAGTCCCTTTTATGCCTTAAAAAAAAAAAAAAAAATCCAATTGCAGAATAGCATTGACACCAAATCACATCATACAGAAAAACTTTTTTTCTTTTTTTTTTTCCTTTTTTTATTATTTTATTTTATTTATGAACATATTGTACAGAGGGGTTACAATTACATGGGCAGGATAATGCATACATTTCTTACCAAGCATTGCAGCCTCCTCCTTTGTTTACCCTTCACATCCCTTCCCAGCCTCCCCCCTCCCCCCAATCCCCCCTCCCCCACCGACGTTGTAAAGCTCCTTTTGGATATGACAACTTGTACTTCTCATTGTTGCAACAGGTCCACCTGTATCCTTAAACGACTTGTTTTCCCCCATCTCCTCCACAAGTTATACTGACATCAAATATAGTGAAAGCAGGGGTTATACTGTGGGGGAGGGACATACAAAGCAACAAAGAAATAATCTTATAAATGCGTTAGAAACACATGCATGAAAGAAAAAAACGTTAAAATACATATCTAAGGGTTCATTTTCCTAACATCACATTATCTGACCTTTTCCACTTGACTCATACATATACTAGATATTGCAAATAAAGGAAACTATGGGACCTATGTTTCTTTGGGCCTGGCTTACTTCACTTAATATAATTTAGAAATACTTTTTTTTCTTTTCAACCCTTCTCTTGAAGCTTTTTCAATTTTTAATACTTCCCAACAGACAATTTTAGAAATACCAATCACACCATCACATCACCCCCCCCCCTTTTATTTTTGTCAATCATGGGGCTTGAATTCTGGGGCCTAATGCACTGGTCCCTTCAGCTTCTTACAGCTCAAAGGCTAAGAGCTCCTACTATTTTCAGCTAACACCGTCACTTTCTGGATTTTCTGGTGGCCTAATTGGGAAAATGGAAACCCCCAACAGCCTTTCCCTGGCACAAGCTAGGACTTTGAACCCCCGAAATC
>NW_012309957.1:0-2440 GCF_000151885.1 Dipodomys ordii | reverse complement strand
AGCAGAAGCAGGAGAAGCAGAAGCAGAAGAAACAGGAGAAGGACAAGAAGCAGAAGCAGAAGGAGAAGCAGAAACAGAAGGAGAAGCAGAAAGAGAAGGAGGGGAAGCAGAAGAAGCAGAAGCAGGAGAACCAGAAGCATAAGAATCCGAAGAAGCAGAAGCAGAACCTGAAGCAGAAGGAGAAGCAGGAGAAGCAGAAGAAGCAGAATCTGGAGAAGCAGAATGAGAAGCTGAAGGAGAAGCAGAAGCAGAAAGAGAATCAAAAGGAGAAGGAGAAGCGGAAGAAACAGAAGAAGCAGAAGCAGTAGCAGTTGCAGCAGAAGCAGAAGGAGAAGCAAAAGTAAAAGCAGAAGAACGAGAAGGAGAAGGAGAAACAGAAGGAGAAGGAGAAGGAGAAGGAGAAGCAGTAGAAGCAGAAGAAGCAGAAGCAGGAGAAGCAGAAGAAGCAGAAGCAGAAAGAGAAGGAGAAGTAGGAGAAGGAGAAGGAAGAGCCGCAGAAGCAATAGGAGAAGCAGAAGGAGAAGCAGAAGCAGAATGAGAAGCAGAAAGAGAAGCAGTAGAAGAAGAAGAAGCAGGAAAAGCAGAAGCAGCAGAAAGAGAAGAAGAAGAAGAAGAAGAAGAAGAAGAAGAAGAAGAAGAAGAAGAAGGAGAAGAAGAAGAAGAAGAAGAAGAAGAAGAAGGAGAAGGAGAAGGAGAAGGAGAAGGAGAAGGAGAAGGAGAAGCAGTAGAAGTAGAAGAAGCAGAAGCAAGAGAAGCAGAAGCAGAAGAAAAAGAATAAGCATAAGAAGCAGAATCAGAGGGAGAAGCAGCAGAAGGAGAAGCAGAAGCAGAAGAAGATGCAGAAGGAGAAGCAGGAGAAGCAGAAGAAGGAGAAGGAGAAGGCGAAAGAGAAGGATTATGAGTATGAGAAGCAAAAGGATAAGCATAAGCAGAAAGAGACGCAGAAGGAGAAGCAGCACGAGAAGTAGGAGAAGCAGGAGAAGCAGAAGCAGGAGAAGCAGAAGAAACAGAAGACACAGAAGCAGAATGAGAAGCAGAAGGAGAAATTGAAGCAGAAGCAGAAGCAGAAGGAGAAGCAGAAGGAGAAGCAGAAGAAGGAGAAGGAGAAGCAGAAAGAGAAGCAGAAAAAGAAGCAGCACGAGAAGTAGGAGAAGCAGGAGAAGCAGAAGCAGGAGAAGCAGAAGAAACAGAAGACGCAGAAGCAGAATGAGAAGCAGAAGGAGAAATTGAAGCAGAAGCAGAAGCAAAAGGAGAAGCAGAACCAGAAGGAGAAGCAGAAGAAGAAGAAGGAGAAGCAGAAAGAGAAGCAGAAAGAGAAGCACAACGAGAAGCAGGAGAAGCAGAAGCAGGAGAAGCAGAAGCAGAAGAAGAAGCAGACGAAAAGCACAAGCAGAAGGAGATGCAGAAGGAGAAGCAGAAGAAGCAGAAGAAGAAGGAGAGAAGAAGTAGAAGAAGCAGAATCCGAAGAAGCAGAAGCAGAAGTAGAAAGAGAAGCCGACGAAGAGAAGCAGAACGAGAAGCAGGAGAAGCAGAAGAAGCAGAAGCGGGAGAAGCAGCAGAAGAAGAAACAGAAGAAGGAGAAGGAGCAGAAGAAGAAGGAGAAGGAAAAGCAGAAGGACAAGCAGGAAAAGCAGAAGAAGCAGAAGCAGGAGAAGCAGAAGCAGAAGAAACAGGAGAAGTACAAGAAGCAGAAGCAGAAGGAGAAGCAGAAACAGAAGGAGAAGCAGAAAGAGGAGGGGAAGCAGAAGAAGCAGAAGCAGGAGAAGCAGAAGCATAAGAATCCGAATAAGCAGAAGCAAAACCTGAAGCAAAAGCGGAAGCAGGAGAAGCAGAAGAAGCAGAATCTGGAGAAGCTGAATGAGAAGCTGAAGGAGAAGCAGAAGCTGAAAGAGAATCAAAACAGAAGGAGACGCAGAAGAAACAGAAGAAGCAGTAGCAGTTGCAGCAGAAGCAGAAGGAGAAGCAGAAAGAAAAGCAGAAGAACGAGAAGGAGAAGGAGAAACAAAAGGAGAAGCAGAAGGAGAATCAGAAGGAGAAGCAGAAGAAGCAGAAGGAGAAACAGAAGCAGAAGGAGAAGCAGAAGGAGAAACAGAAGCAGAAGAAGCAGAAGAAGCAGCAGAAGGAGAAGCAGAAGCAGAAGAAGATGCAGAAGGAGAAGCAGGAGAAGCAGAAGAAGCAGAAGCAGAAGGAGAAGTAGAAGTAGGAGAAGGAAGAGCCGCAGAAGAAATAGGAGAAGGAGAAGCAGAAGCAGAATGAGAAGCAGAAAGAGAAGCAGTAGAAGCAGAAGAAGCAGGAAAAGTAGAAGCAGAAGAAAGAGAAGAAGAAGAAGAAGAAGAAGAAGAAGAAGAAGAAGAAGAAGAAGAAGAAGAAGAAGAAGAAGAAGAAGAAGAAGAAGAAGAAGAAGAAGAAGAAGAAGAAGGAGGAGGAGGAGGAGGAGTGA
>NW_012309956.1:0-2440 GCF_000151885.1 Dipodomys ordii | reverse complement strand
CAGAAGCAGCAGAAGCTGGAAACGCAGAAGCAGAAGATACAGAACAAGCAGAAGAAGCAGAAGCAGAACGAGAAGCAGAAGAATAAGAAGGAGAAAGAGAAGGATTAGGAGTAGGAGGAGCAGAAGCAGAATTAGAAGCAGAAAGAGAAGCAGAAGGAGAAACACAAGAAGCAGAAGCAGGAGAAGCAGAAGCAGAAGCAGAATGAGAAGCACAAGAAGGAGAAATTGAAGGAGAAGGAGAATGAGACGGAGAAGCAGAAGGAGAAGTAGGAGAAGCAGAAGAAGGAGAAGCAGGAGAAGCAGAAGCAGAAGAAACAGAAGAAGGAGAAGAGCAGAAGCAGAAGGAGAATCAGAAGCAGAAGGAGAAGCAGAAGAAGCAGAAGCTGAAGCAGAAGAAACTGAAAAAGCAGAAAAAGAAGAAGAAGCAGAAGAAGAACAAGCAGGAAAAGCAGAAGAAGAAGAAGAAGGAGAAGGAGAAAGAGTAGGATTAGGAGTAGGAGAAACAGACGGATAAGCAGAAGCAGAAAGAGAAGGAGAAGGAGAAGCAGGAGAAGCAGAAGAAGCACAAGCAGGAGAAGCAGAAGAAGAATGAAAAGCATAAGGAGAAATTGAAACAGAAGAAGATGCAGAAGGAGAAGCAGAAGCAGAAGTAGAAGGAGAAGCAGAAGAAGGAGAAGGAGAAGGAGAAGCAGGAGAAGCAGTAGAAGCATAAGCAGAAGAAATAGAAGAAGGAGAAGAAACAGAAGCAGAAAGAGAAGCAGAAACAGAAGTTGAAGCAGAAATAGAAGCAGAAGAAGCCGAAGAAGCTGAAGCGGAAGGAGAAGCAGAAGAAGCAGAATCTGGAGAAGAAGAAGGAGAACCAGAAGGAGAAGCAGAAGCAGAAAGAGAAGCAAAAGCAGAAGGAGAAGCAGAAGAAACAGAAGAAGCAGAAGCAGTAGCAGAAGAAGCTGAAGATGCAGAAGCAGAAAGAGAAGCAGAAGGAATAGCAGAAGAACGAGAAGGAGAAGGAGAAACAGAAGGAGAAGAAGAAGGAGAAGCAGAAGGAGAATCAGGAAAGGCAGAAGAAGCAGAATCAGACGGAGAAGCAGAAGAAGGAGAAGGAGAAGCAGAAGCAGAAGAAGAAGCAGACGGAAAAGCACAAGCAGAAGGAGATGCAGAAGGAGAAGCAGGAGAAGCAGAAGAAGCAGAAGCAGAAGGAGAGAAGAAGTAGAAGAAGCAGAATCAGAAGAAGCAGAAGCAGAAGTAGAAAGAGAAGCCGACGAAGAGAAGCAGAACGAGAAGCAGGAGAAGCAGAAGAAGCAGAAGCGGAAGAAGCAGAAGCAGAAGAAACAGGAGAAGGACAAGAAGCAGAAGCAGAAGGAGAAGCAGAAACAGAAGGAGAAGCAGAAAGAAGAGGGGAAGCAGAAGAAGCAGAAGCAGGAGAAGCAGAAGCATAAGAATCCGAAGAAGCAGAAGCAGAACCTGAAGCAAAAGCGGAAGCAGGAGAAGCAGAAGAAGCAGAATCTGGAGAAGCTGAATGAGAAGCTGAAGGAGAAGCAGAAGCTGAAAGAGAATCAAAAGCAGAAGGAAACGCAGAAGAAACAGAAGAAGCAGAAGCAGTAGCAGTTGCAGCAGAAGCAGAAGGAGAAGCAGAAATAAAAGCAGAAGAACGAGAAGGAGAAGGAGAAACAGAAGATTGGAGAAACAGA
Source organism: Dipodomys ordii (assembly GCF_000151885.1). NCBI lineage: Eukaryota > Metazoa > Chordata > Mammalia > Rodentia > Heteromyidae > Dipodomys > Dipodomys ordii. The sequence goes on along the minus strand of NW_012309956.1, from coordinate 752 downwards.
AGGAGAAGCAGAATCAGAAGGAGAAGCAGAAGCAGAAGAAGCAGAAGGAAAAGCAGAAGGAGAAACTGAAGCAGAAGAAGCTGCTGAAGGAGAAGCTGAAGCAGAAGAAGATGCATAAGGAGAAGCAGGAGAAGCTGAAGAAGCAGAAGCAGAAGGAGAAGTAGAAGTAGGAGAAGGAGAAGGAAGAGCCGCAGAAGCAATAGGAGAAGCAGAAGGAGAAGTAGAAGCAGAATGAGAAGCAGAAAGATAAGCAGTAGAAGCAGAAGAAGCAGGAAAAGAAGAAGCAGAAGAAAGAGAAGAAGAAGAAGAGGAATCAGAAGCAAAAGAAATAGAAGGAGAAGAGCAGTAGCAGAAGCAGGAGAAGCAGAAGCAGAAGGAGAAGGAGAAAGAGAAGCGGGAGGAGCAGAAGGAGCAGGAGAAGCAGAAGCAGAAGAAACAGGAGAAGCCGAAGAATCAGGAGCAGAATCTGAAGCAGGAGAAACAGAAGAAGCACAATCTTACGCAGAAGCAGAAGAAACAGAAATAGTAGAATAAGCTTAAGAAGAAGCAGCAGGAGAAGCAGAAGATGAAGAAGGAGAAGGCGAAAGAGAAGGATTAGGAGTAGGAGAAGCAAAAGGATAAGCAGAAGCAGATACAGACGCAGTATGAGATGCATTTCGAGATGTATGAGAATCAGGATAATTTTAGATGGAGTTGTCTTATCTATCTTATTATGCTTTATTGATATTGAGTATCAGATAGGAGAAATTGAA
>NW_012309955.1:0-2441 GCF_000151885.1 Dipodomys ordii | reverse complement strand
GGACACAGCGGGGGACACAGCGAGCACACAGCAGAACACAGCGTGTGAAACAGCGAGGACACAGCGGGACACAGAGAGACACAGGGGGACACAGTGGGGACACAGCAGTAGACACAGCGGGACACAGCGGGGGACACAGCGGGACACAGCGGGGAACACAGCGAGGACACAGCGGGGACACAGCGGGGACACTGCGGGAACATAGTGGGACACAGCGGGGCACACAGCGGGACACAGCGGGACACAGCTTGGGACACAGCGGGAACACAGCAGGACACAACGGGGGAAACAGCGAGGACACAGTGGGACACAGCGGGACACAGCATGGGACAAAGCGGGAGACAGCAGGGGACACAGCGAGGACGCAGTGGGACGCAGCGGCGACACATAGAGGACTCAGCGGGGGACACAGTGGGGGACAGAGCGGGACCCAGCGGGACCCAGCGGGGACAAAGCGTGGGACAAAGCGGGAGACAGCAGGGGACACAGCGAGGACACAGCGGGACACAGCGGCGACACATAGATGACTCAGTGGGGGACTCAGTGGGGTACAGAGCGGGACCCAGCGGGACCCAGCGGGGACAAAGCGTGAGACACAGCGGTGGACAGAGCAGGAGACAGAGGCGGACACAGCGAGGACACAGCGGGACAGAGCGGGCATACAGCAGGTGCCACAGAGGCACACAGCGGGACACAGCGGGGGACACAGAGAGGACACATTGGGACACAGCGGGTACACAGCGGGACTCAGCGGGGGACACAGCAGGACACAGCGGGACACAGTGGGACACAGTGGGGCACAGCAGGGACACAGCGAGTGACACAGCAGGGGACACAGCGGGACACCGCAGGGGACACAGGGAGGATACAGCGGGACACAGCAGGGGACACAGCGGAACCCAGCGAGGGACACAGCGGGGGACACAGTGGGACACAGCGCGGTACACAAAGAGGACCCAGCGGGACCCAGCGAGACATAGCTTCGATACAGAGGGGACACAGCGGGACACAGCGGGGTACACAGCTGGGGACACAACGGGACATAGTGGGGGACATAGCGGGATACAGCGGGACACAGCGGGACACAGCGGGACACAGCGGGGCACAGTTGGGACAAAGTGGGCGACACAGCGGGGAACAGAGCAGGACACAGCAGAGGACACATTGAGGACACAGCGGGACACAGCGGGGACACAGTTGGGACACAGCGGGGGACACTGAGGGGCACAAACGGGACAACACGGAACACGACGGGACACAGTGGGATAAAGCGGGACACTGCGTGGATACAGCGGGACACAGCGGGGGACACAGCAGGACACAGCGGGACACAGAGGGGGACAAGGCGGGACACAGCGGGGGACAGAGCGGGGGACACAGCGAGACACAACGGGTACAAAGCGAGACACAGCAGATTACACAGTGGAACACAGCGGGCACACAGCCGGAATACAACAGGACACAGTGGGGAAAGAGCGGGACAAAGCGTGACACAGCGGGAAACAGCGGTGTACACAGCGGGACACACGGGGGACACAGCGGGGTACACTGCGGGACACACGGTGGACACAGCAAGGACACAGCGGGACACAGTGACGACACAGCGGGACACAGCGGGGAAAACAGCGGGACACAGCGGGGGACAGAGGGGGACACAGCGGGGGACACAGCGAAGACACATTGGGACACAGCGGGGACACAGCGGGACTCAGTGGGGGACACTGCAGTACACAGAGGGACACAGCGGGACACAGAGGGGGACACAGTGGGACAGAGCAGGGGACACAGCAGGGGACACAGAGGAACTCAGCGGGACACAGCGGGGGACACAGGGGGGACACAGCGGGACACAGGGGGGGATACAGCGAGGACACATTGGGACCCAGCGGGGACACAGCGGGACTCAGCGGGGGACACAGCCGTACACAGCGGGACACAGCAGTGACACAGCTAGACAACGCGGGGTACACAGCGGGACACACCGGGCACATAGCAGGGACACAGCGGGACACACCGGGACACAGTGGAGAAAGAGCGGGACACAGCATGACACAGCGGGACACAGCGGGGTACACAGCGGGACACACGGGGAACACAGTGTGGACACAGCGGGACACAGCTGGGGACACAGCGACGACACAGCAGGACACAGCAGGGGACACAGGGGGGACACAGCGGGACACAGCAGGACACAGAGGGGGACACAGTGGGACGGAGCAGAGGACACAGCGGGGACACAGCGAGGACCCACGGGGACACAGCGGCACCCATCAGACACAGCGGGGCACACAGCGGGACACAGCGAGACACAGCTTGGACACAGCGGGAACACAGCAGACACAGCCGGGGACACAGCGAGGACACAGCGGGACACAGCGGGACACAGCGTGGGACAAAGCGGGAGATAGCAGGGGACACAGCGAGGACACAGCGGGACACTG
>NW_012309954.1:0-2441 GCF_000151885.1 Dipodomys ordii | reverse complement strand
CCGCTGTCTCCCGCTCTGTCCCCCGCTGTGTCTCACGCTTTGTCCCCTGTCTGTGTCCCACTGTGTTCTGCTGTGTCCCGCTGTGCCCCCACTGTGTCCCGTTGTGTCCACAGCTGTGTACCCCGCTGTGTAACGCTGTGTCCCCGCTGTATCGACGCTGTGTCTCGCTGGGTCCCGCTGTGTCCTTGCTGTGTTCCCCGCTGTGTCTCGCAGTGTCCCCCGCTGTGTCCCCCGCTGTGTCCTCGCTGTGTCCCCTGCTGTGTCCCGCTGTGTCCTTGCTGTGTCCCCCGCTGTGTCCTGCTGTGTCCCCGCAGGGTCACCGCTGTTTCCTGCTGTGTCCCGTGTTGTCCCGCTTTGTCCCCCGCTGTGTCCCCCGCTGAGTCCCCGCTGTGTCCCCGCTGTGTCGCACTCTGTCCTCCCTGTGTCCCCCGCTGTGTCCCGCTGTGTCCCCTGCTCTTTCCCGCTGTGTCTACTGCTGTGTTCCTGCTGTGTCCCGCTGTGTCCCGCTGTGTCCACCTGTGTCCTCACTGTGTTCCACGCTGTGTTCCGCTGAGTCCTTGCTGTGTCCCACGATGTGCCCCGTTGTGTCCCCAGCTGTGTACCCCGCTGTGGCCCACTCTGTCCCCGCTGTATCTACGCTGTGTCCCGCTGGGTCCCACTGTGTCCTCGCTGTGTCCACCGCTGTGTCCCGCTGTGTCCACCGCTGTGTCCCGCTGTGTCCCCGCTCTGTCCCGCTGTGTCCACCGCTGTGTCCCGCTGTTTCCCCCGCTGTGTCCCGCTGTGTCCCCCGCTCTGTCCCCCTGTGTCCACCGCTGTGTACCGCTGTTTCCACCGCTGTGTCCCGCTGTTTCCCCCGCTTTGTCCAGATGTGTCCTTCCTGTGTCCCCCGATGTCTCACTCTCTGTCCCCCACTGTGTCTCACGCTTTGCCCTGCTGTGTCACACTGTGTTCCGCTGTGTCCCGCTGTGCCCCTACTGTGTCCCGTTGTGTCCACAGCTGTGTACCATACTGTATAATGCTGTGTCCCTGCTGTATCGATGCTGTGTCCCGCTGGGTCCTGCTATGTACTCCGTTGTGTCCAGCTTTGTCACCGCTGTGTCCCCTGCTTTGTCCTGCTGTGTCCTCGCTGGGTTCCCCGCTGGGTCCCGCTGTGTCCCCCGCTGTGTCCTGCTGTGTCCCGCTGTGTCCCGCTCTGTCCCCGCTGTGTCCCACTGTGCCCTGCTGTGTCCTAGCTGTGTCCCCCACTGTCTCGAGCTCTGTCCCTCGCTGTGTCTCACGATTTGTCCTTGCTTTGTCCCGCTGTGTCCCGCTTTGCCCACACTTTGTCCCCTTGTGTCCACAGATGTGTACCACAGTGTGTAACGATGTATCCCCGCTGTATCGACGCTGTGTCCTGCTGGGTCCCCCTGTGTCCTCGCTGTGTTCCCTGCTGTGTTCCGCTGTGTCCCCCGCTGTGTCCCCCGCTGTGTCCTCGCTGTGTCCCCCGCTGTATCCCGCTGTGTCCTCGCTGTGTCCCCCGCTGTGTCCCGCTGTGTCCCCCGCTGTGTCCCGCTGTGTCCCGCTGTGTCCCTGCTGTTTACCCTGTGTTGTCCCGCTGTGTCCTCGCTGTGTCCTGCTCTGTCTCCTCCTTGTCCCCGCTGTGTCCGCTGTGTCCCGTGGTGTCCCGCTTTGTCCCCCGCTGTGTCCTCCGCTGTGTCCCCCGCTGAGTCCCCGCTGTGTCCCCGCTGTGTCCCGCTCTGTCCTCCCTGTGTCCTGCTGTGTCTACTGCTTTGTTCCTGCTGTGTCCCGCTGTGGCCCACTCTGTCCCCGCTGTATCGACCCTGTGTCCCGCTGGGTCCCGCTGTGTCCTCGCTGTGTCCACCGCTGTGTACCGCTCTGTCCACCGCTGTGTCCCGCTGTGTCCCCCGCTCTGTTCCCCTTTGTCTACCGCTGTGTCCCGCTGTTTCCCCCGCTGTGTCCCGCTGTGTCCTCGCTGGGTCCTCCGCTGTGTCGCGCTGTGCCTCCCGCTGTGTCCCGCTGTGTCCCGCTGTGTCCCGCTCTGTCGCTGCTGTGTCCCGCTGTGTACTGCTGTGTCCTCGCTGTGTCCCCTGCTGTCTCCCGCTCTGTCCCCCGCTGTGTCTCACGATTTGTCCTCGCTGTGTCCCACTGTGTCCCGCTCTGTCCCGCTGTGCCCCCACTGTCTCAGCTTGTGTCCACAGATTTGTACCACACTGTGTAACGCTGTATCCCCGCTGTATCGACGCTGTGTCCCGCTGGGTCCCGCTGTGTCCTCGCCGTGTTCCCTGCTGTGTCCCGCTGTGTCCTGCTGTGTCCTCGCTGTGTCCCCCGCTGTCTCCCGCTCTGTCCTCTGCTTCGTCTCACGATTTGTCCTTGCTGTGTCCCACTGTGTCACCGCTGTGTCCCGCTGTGGCCCCACTGTGTCCCCTTGTGTCCACAGATTT
>NW_012309953.1:0-2441 GCF_000151885.1 Dipodomys ordii | reverse complement strand
TGCAGGAGATGCAGAAGAAACAGAAGACGCAGAAGTTTTTTATGAGAAGCAGAAGGAGAAATTGAAGCAGAAGCAGAAGCAAAAGGAGATGCAGAAGAAGGAGAAGGAGAAGGAGAAGCAGAAAGAGAAGCAGGAGAAGCAGAAGCAGGAGAAGCAGAAGCAGAAGAAACAGAAGAAGGAGAAGAAGCAGAAGGAGAAGCAGAAACAGAAGGAAAAGCAGAAAGAGAAGCAGAAGAAGCAGCAGCACGAGAAGCAGAAGAAGCAGAAGCCGAAGAAGCAGAAGCAGAATCTGACGGAGAAGGAGAAACAGAAGAAGCACAATCTGAAGCAGAAGCAGAAGAAACAGAAATAGTAGAATAAGCAGAAGCAGAAGCACCATGAGAAGCAGGAAAAGCAGAAGGAGAAGGCGAAAGAGAAGGATTAGGAGTAGGAGAAGAAAAAGGATAAGCAGAAGCAGAAAGAGACGGAGAAGGAGAAGCAGCACGAGAAGTAGGAGAAGCAGGAGAAGCAGAAGAAACAGAAGACGCATAAGCAGAATGAGAATCAGAAGGAGAAATTGAAGCTGAAGCAGAAACAGAAGGAGAAGCAGAAGCAGAAGGAGAAGCAGAAGGAGAAAGAGAAGGAGAAGCAGAAAAAGAAGCAGAACGAGAAGCAGGAGAAGCAGAAGCAAGAGAAGCAGAAACAGAAAAAACAGAAGAAGGAGAAGAAGCAGAAGCAGAAGGAGAAGCAGAAACAGAAGGAAAAGCAGAAAGAGAAGCAGAAGAAGCAGCAGCAGGAGAAGCAGAAGCAGAAGAAGCCGAAGAAGCAGAAGCAGAACCTGAAGCAGAAGGAGAAGCAGGAGAAGCAGAAGAAGCAGAATCTGGAGAACCAGAAGGAGAAGCAGAAGCAGAAAGAGAAGCAAAAGCAGAAGGAGAGCAGGAGGAGAAGCAGAAGAAATGGAAGAAGCAGAGGCAGTAGGAGAAGATGCAGAAGATGCAGAAGCAGGAGGAGAAGCAGAAGGAAAAGCAGAAGAACGAGAAAGAGAAGGAGAAACAGAAGGAGAAGCAGAAAGAGAAGCAGAAGAAGGAGCAGGAGAAGGAAAAGCAGCAGGAGAAGCAGAAATTGCAGCAGAAGGAGAAGCAGGAGATACAGAAACAGGAGAAGCAGAAGCAGAAGAAACAGGAGAAGGACAAGAAGCAGAAGCAGAAGGAGAAGCAGAAACAGAAGGAGAAGCAGAAAGAGAAGGAGGGGAAGCAGAAGAAGCAGAAGCAGGAGAAGCAGAAGCATAAGAATCCGAAGAAGCAGAAGCAGAACCGGAAGCAGAAGGAGAAGCAGAATCTGCAGAAGCAGAAGGAGAAGCAGAAGGAGAAGCAGAAAGAGAAGCAGGTAAAGCAGAAGAAGAAGAAGCAGAAGGAGAAGCAGAAGGAGAAGGAGAAGCAGGAGAAGCAGAAGAAGCAGAAGCAGAAGGAGAAGTAGAAGTAGGAGAAGGAGAAGGAAGAGCCGCAGAAGCAATAGGACAAGCAGAAGGAGAAGCAGAAGCAGAATGAGAAGCAGAAATAGAAGCAGTAGAAGCAGAAGAAGCAAGAAAAGAAGAAGCGGAAGAAAGAGAAGAAGAAGAAGAAGAAGAAGAAGAAGAAGAAGAAGAAGAAGAAGAAGAAGAAGAAGAAGAAGAAGAAGAAGAAGAAGAAGAAGAAGAAGGAGAAGGAGAAGGAGAAGGAGAAGGAGAAGCATAAGGAGAAGAAGTAGAAGCAGAAGAAGCAGAAGCAGGAGAAGCAGAAGCAGTAGAAAAAGAATAAGCATAAGAAGAAGAATCAGAGGGAGAAGCAGAAGAAGGAGAAGGAACAGCAGAAAGAGAAGTAGAAGGAGAATCAGAAGGAGAATCAGAAGAAGGAGTAGCAGAAGCAGAAGAAGCAGCAGAAGGAGAAGCAGAAGCAGAAAAAGATGCAGAACGAGAAGCAGGAGAAGCAGAAGAAGCAGAAGCAGAAGGAGAAGCAGAAGTAGGAGAAGGAGAAGGAGAAGGAAGTGCAGCAGAAGCAATAGGAGAAGCAGAATGAGAAGCAGAAGCAGAATGGGAAGCAGAAAGAGAAACAGTAGAAGCAGAAGAAGCAGGAAAAGCAGAAGCAGAAGAAAGAAAGGAAGAAGAAGAAGACGAAAAAGAAGGAGAAGAAGAGGAAGAAGAAGCAGCAGCATAAGGAGAAGCATAAGGAGAAGCAGTAGAAGCAGAAACAGGAGAAGCAAAAGCAGAAGAAAAAGAATAAGCAAAAGAAGCAGAAGCAGTGGGAGAAGCAGAAGAAGGAGAAGGAGAAGGAGCAGCAGAAGGAGAAGCAGAAGCAGAAAGAGAAGCAGAAACGAAGGAGAACAAGAAGGAGAAGCAGGAGAATCAGAAGAAGCTGAAGTAGAAGCGAAAGAGGAGAAGAAGGAGAAGCAGAAGTAGAATCAGAAAAAACAGGAGAAGAAGAAGC
>NW_012309952.1:0-2441 GCF_000151885.1 Dipodomys ordii | reverse complement strand
TTCTCACGGGGTACACAGCGGGACACAGCGGGACACAGCTGGGGTCACAGCGGGGACACAGCGGAACACAGCGGGAGACAAAGTGGGAGACAGCGGGGCACACAGCGAGGACACAGGGGGACACAGAGGAGACACAGAGGGGACTCAGCAGGGGGAAACAGCGTGGGACAAAGTGGGACACCACGGGACACAGTGTTACACAGCGGGACACAGCGGGGACACTGCGGGACACAGCAGGAAAAAGCGGGGGACACAGCGGGACACAGCGGGACACCGCGGGGGACACCGCGGGGGACAGCGGAGACAGAGAGTGGCCACAGCGAGACACAGCGGTGACACAGCTGGACACAGCGGGGTACACAGCAGGACACAGCGGGCACACAGCGAGGACACAGCGGGACACAGCGGGACACAGCGTCGATACAGCGGGGAAACAGCGTTACACAGTGTGGTACACAGCTGTGGACTCAACGGGACACAGTGGGGGCACAGCCGGACACAGCGGGACACAGTGGGACACAGCGGGGAAAAAGCGTGAGACACAGCAGGGGACAGAGAGGGTGACAGCAGTGCACACAGCGAGGAAACAGCGGGACACAGCGGTGAAACAGCGGGGACTCAGGGGGTGACACAGCAGGACACAGCGGGGGACACAGCGGGACACAGCGTGGGACAAGGCGGGACACAGTGTGGGACAGAGCGTGGGACACAGCGAGACACAGCGGAGACAAAATTGGGCACAGCGTGGTACACAGCGGGACACAGCGGAACACAGCGGGAGACAAACCAGGAGACAGCGGGGCACACAGCGAGGACACAGGGGGACACAGAGGCGACACAGAGGGGACTCAGCGGGGGACACAGCGGGGGACAAAGTGGGACACCACGGGACACAGTGTTACACAGCGGGACACAGCGGGGCACTGCGGGACACAGCAGGACAAAGCGGGGGACACAGTGGGACAAAGCAGGCCACAGCGGGGACCCAGCGGGGGACAGCGGAGACAGAGAGTGGCCACAGCGAGACACAGCGGTTACACAACTGGACACAGCGGGATACACAGCGGGACAGAGCGGGCACACAGCGGGGACACAGCGGGACACAGCGGGACACAGCGGGGACACAGTGGGACACAGCGGGACAAAGCGGGAGACACAGCGGGACACAGCAGGCACACAGCGGGGACACAGCGGGACACAGCGGGACACAGCGGGGACAAAGCGGGACACAGCTGGACACAGCGGGACACAGCGGTGGAAACAGCGACACACAGTGGTGGTCCCAGTGAGGACACAGCAGGACACAGCAGGGACACAGCGAGGACACAGCTTGGGACACAGCGGGGGACACAGCGGGACACAGCGGGGAACACAGCGAGGACACAGCGGGACACAGTGGGACATAGCGTCGATACAGCGGGGACACAGCGTTACACAGCCTGGTACACAGCGTGGTACACAGCTGTGGACACAACGGGACACAGTGGGGGCACAGCCGGACACAGCCGTACACAGTGGGACACAGCGGGGACAAAGTGTGAGACAGAGCGGGGGACACAGAGGGAGACAGTAGGGGACTCAGCGAGGACACAGCGGCACACAACGGGACACAGTGGGAAACAGAGGTGAACCTGCGGGGACACAGCGGGACACAGCGGGACACAGCGGGGACACAGCGAGGACACAGCGGCACACAAAGGGACACAGCGGGAAACAGAGGTGAATCTGCGGGGACACAGCGGGACACAGTGGGGGACACAGCGGGACACAGTGTGGGACACAGCGGTGAAACAGCGGGACACAACGGGACACAGCAGGGGGACACAGCGAGGACACAGCGGGACACAACGGGACACAGCAGGGGGACACAGCGAGGACACCACGGAACACAGCGGGACACAGCGGGAAACAGAGGTGAACCTGCGGAGACACAGCGGGACACAGTGGGGGACACAATGCGAAACAGCAGGGGACACAGCGGGACACAGTGGGGGACAGAGTGTGGGACACAGCGAGACACAGCGGGGACAAAGCTGGACACAGCGGGGTACACAGAGGGAAACAGCGGGGACACAGTGGGGAAACAGCGTGACACAGCAGGACACAGCGGGAAACAGCCGGGGACACAGCGAGGACACAGCGGCACAGAACGGGGGACACAGCAAGGACACAGTGGGACACAGCAGTAGACACAGTGAGACACAGCGGGGGACACAGCGGGACACAGCGGGGAACAAAGCGAGGACACAGCGGGGACACAGCGGGGACACTGCGGGAACATAGTGGGACACAGCAGGGGACACAGCGAGGACACAGCGGGACACAGTGGGACACAGCGTGGGACAAAGCGGGAGACAGCAAGGGACACAGCGGGACACAGCGGGACACAGCTTGTGACACAGCGGTAACACAGCATGACACAGCATGGGACACAGCGAGGA
>NW_012309951.1:0-2441 GCF_000151885.1 Dipodomys ordii | reverse complement strand
CAACTCCTAATCCTTCTCTTTCGCCTTCTCCTTCTCCTTCTTCTGCTTCTCCTGCTTCTCCTTCTGCATCTTCTTCTGCTTCTGCTTCTGCTGCTTCTTCTGCTTCTGCTTCTCCTTCTTCTGCTTCTCCCTCTGATTCTGCTTCTTATGCTTATTCTTTTTCTTCTGCTTCTGCTTCTCCTGTTTCTGCTTCTCCTGCTTCTGCTTCTACTGCTTCTCCTTCTCCTTCTCCTTCTTCTTCTTCTTCTTCTTCTTCTTCTTCTTCTTCTTCTTCTTCTTCTTCTTCTTCTTCTTCTTCTTCTTCTTCTTCTTCTTCTTCTTCTTCTTCTTCTTCTTCTTCTTCTTCTGCATCTTCTGCTTCTGCTTCTCCTGCTGCTTCACTTGCGCTTCCCCTGCTTCACTTTCCTCCTCCCACTCTTCTGCTTCTGCGTCTCTTTCTGCTTATGCTTCTGCTGCCCATTCTTCTCCTTCTTCTACTTCTGCTTCTCCTTCTGCTTCTGCATCCTCTGCTTCTCCTGCTTCTCCTTCTGCATCTTCATCTGCTTCTGCTTCTCCTTCTGCTGATTCTTGTGCTTCTGCTTCTCCTTCTTCTGCTTCTCCCTCTGATTCTGCTTCTTATGCTTAATCTTATTCATCTGCTTCTGCTTCTCCTGCTTCTGCTTCTCCTGCTTCTACTGCTTCTCCTTATCCTTCTCCTTCTCCTTATTCTTCTTCTTCTTCTTCTTCTTCTTCTTCTTCTTCTTCTTCTTCTTCTTCTTCTTCTTCTTCTTCTTCTTCTTCTTCTTCTTCTTCTTTTTTTCTTCTTCTTCTTCTTCTTCTTCTTCTTCTTCTTCTTCTTCTTCTTCTTCTTCTTCTTCTTCTTCTTCTTCTTCTTCTTCTTCTTCTTCTTCTTTTTCTTCTTCTTCTTCTTCTTCTCTTTCTGCTGCTTCTGCTTTTCCTGCGTCTTCTGCTTCTAGTGCTTCTCTTTCTGCTCCTCTTCTGCTTCTGCTTCTGCTTCTGCTTCTTGTCCTTCTCCTGTTTCTTCTGCTTCTGCTTCTCCTGCTTCTACTTCTTCTGCTTTTCCTGCTTCTATTTCTGCTTCTCCTTCTGCTTCTGCTCCTCCTTCTGCTTCTGCTCCTTCTATTTCTTCTGTTTCTTCTTCTTCTGCTTCTCCCGCTCTGCTTCTTCTGCTTCTCCTGCTTCTCGTTCTGCTTCTCTTCGTCGGCTTCTCTTTCTACTTCTCCTTCTGCTTCTTCTGATTCTGCTCCTTCAACTTCTCCTACTTCTGCTTCTCCTTCAGCTTCTGCTTATTCTGCTTCTCCTTCTGCATCTCCTTCTGCTTGTGCTTTTCCTTATGCTTCAGCTTCTCCTTCTCCTTCTTTTGCATCTCCTTAAGATTAAGCTTCTTATACATTTCCAGCTTCTCCTCAAACTTCTGCTTCATCAGCTTCTCCTGCTACTCCTTCTGCATAATCTTAAGATTCTCCTTCTCCTTCTTCTGCTTCTCCTTCTGATTCTCCTTTTGCTTCTTCATCTTCTTAAGCTTTACCTGAGACTCTTTCTGCTTCTCCTTCTGTTTCTCCATCTGTTTAACATTCTCCTTCTTGTTCTTCTGCTATTCCTTCTCCTTCTGCTTCTCTTTCTCGTTCTGCATCTTCAGCTTCTTCTGCTACTGATTCTGCTTCTTCTGTTTCTTCTGCTTCTCCTTCTGCTTTTGCTTCTCTTTCTGCTTCTCCTTCTGGTTCTCCTTCTTCTTCTCCAGATTCTGCTTCTTCTGCTTCTCCTGCTTCTCCTTCTGCTTTAAGTTCTGCTTTTGCTTCTTCGGCTTCTTCTGCTTCTATTTCTGCTTCTCCTTCTGTTTCTGCTTCTAATTCTTCTTCTGCTCCTCCTACTCCTAATCCTTCTCTTTCTCCTTCTTCTTCTTCTGCTTTTTTTTCTTCGGCTTCTACTGTTTCTCTTTCTGCTTCTCATTCTGCTTCTGCTTCTCCTTCTGCTTCTCCTATTGCTTCTGTTGCACTTCCTTATCCTTCTCCTTCTCCTACTTCTGCTTCTCCTTCTGCTTCTGCTTCTTCTGCTTCTCCTGCTTCTCGTTCTGCATCTTCTTCTGCTTCTGCTTCTCCTTCTGCTGCTTCTTCTGCTACTCCTTCTTCTGCTTCTCCTTCTGATTCTCCTTCTACTTCTCTTTCTGCTGCTCCTTCTCCTTCTTCTGCTTCTCCCTCTGATTCTTCTTCTTATGCTTATTCTTTTTGTACTGCTTCTGCTTCTCCTGCTTCTGCTTCTTCTGCTTCTACGTATTCTCCTTATGCTTCTCCTTCTCCTTCTCCTTGTTCTTCTTCTTCTTCTTCTTCTTCTCTCTTCTTCTTCTTCTTCATCATCATCTCATCTTCTCTTCTTCTTCTTCTTCTTCTCTCTTCTTCTTTTCTTCGGCTTCCTGATTCCTGCTACTTCTGCTTCAACTGCTC
>NW_012309950.1:0-2441 GCF_000151885.1 Dipodomys ordii | reverse complement strand
CAGCGGGACAAAGCGGGGGACACAGCGGTGAAACAGCTGGACACAACTGAGTACATAGCGGGATACAGCGCGCACACAGTGGGACACAGCGGGGGACACAGCGGGACCAGCGGGGGACCCAGCTAGGACAAAGTGGGACACAGCTGGGGACACAGCGAGGACACAGTGGAGGACACAGCGGGGGACACAGCGGGACACAGCGAGGAACAGCGTAGATACAGCGGGGACACAGCGTTACACAGCGTGGTACACAGCTGTGGACACAACGGGACACAGTGTGGGCACAGCGGGACACAGCGGGACACAGTGGGACACAGCGGGGACAAAGCGTGAGACACAGCGGGGGACAGAGTGGGAGACAGCGGGGGACACAGCGGGGACACAGCGGGGACTCAGCGGGGTCACAGCGGGATACACAGTTGTGGACACAACGGGACACAGTGTGGGCACAGCGGGACACAGCGGGACAGAGTGGGACACGGAAGGGATAAAGCGTGAGACACAGCGGGGGACAGAGCGGGAGACAGCGGGGGACACAGCGAGGACACAGCGGGACACAGCGGGACACAGCGGGGGACACAGCTAGGACACAGCGGGACACAGCGGGACACAGTGGGGACACAAAGGGGACTCAGCGGGGGAAACAGCGGGGGAAAAAGCGGGACACCATGGGACACAGTGTGACACAGCAGGACACAGAGGGAACACTGCGTCGACACAGCGGGACAAAGCGGGGGACACAGCGGGACACAGCGGGACACAGCGGGGGACAGTGGAGACAAAGAGAGGACACAGTGGGACACAGCGGTGACACAGCTGGACACAACGGAGTACACAGCGGGACAAAGCGGGCACAAAGCGGGGACAGAGCGGGACACAGCTGGACACAGCGGGACATAGCGGGGGACACAGCGGGACACAGATGGGGACACAGTGAGGACACAGTGGGACACAGCGGGGGACACAGCGAGGACACAGCGGTGACACAGCTGGACACAACGAAGTACACAGCGGGACACAGCGGGCACACAGCGGGGACACAGCGGGACACAGCCGGGAACACAGGGAGGACACAGCAGGACCCAGCGGGACACAGCGTCGATACAGCGGGGACACAGCGGGACACAGCGGGGTACACAGCTGTGGACACAACGGGACACAGTGTGGGCACAGCGGGACACAGCGGGACAGAGTGGGACACAGATGGGAAAAAGCGTGAGACACAGCGGGGGACAGAGCGGGAGACAGCGGGGGACACAGCGAGGACACAGCGAGACACAGCGGGGACACAGCGGGGACTCAGCTGGGGACACAGCGGGGGACAAAGCGGGACACCACGGAACTCAGCGGGACACAGCGCGAAACAGCGGTGACCCTGCGGGGACACAGCGGGACAGAGCGGGGGACACAGCGGTATACAGCGGGACAGAGTGGGGGACAAAGCGGAACACAGTGGGGGACAGAGTGTGGGACACAGCGAGACACAGCAGGGACAAAGCTGGACACAGCGGGGTACACAGAGGTACACAGCGGGGATACAGCAGGGAAAGAGCGTGACACAGCGAAACACAGCGGGGGACACAGCAGGACACAGCGGGAGACACAGTGAGGAGACAGCGGGACACAGCGGGACACAGTGGGGACACAGCGGGACAGAGGGGGGGACACAGCGGGTCACAGCGAAGGACACAGCAAGGACACAGCAGGACACAGCGGGGGACACAGCGGGGCACAACGGGTCACAACGTGGGACACAGGGGGGACACAGCGGGACACAGCGGGGGACATAGCGGGACACAGCGGGGGACACAGCGGGACACAGCGGGGGACACAGCGGGGGACACAGCGGAACTCAGCGGGACACAGAGGAGGACACAGCAAGGACATATTGGGACACAGCGGGGACACAGGAGGACTTAGTGGGGGACACAGCAGTACACATCGGGACACAGCATGGGAGACAGAGGTGTACACAGCGGGACACAGCGGGGAACAAAGCGAGGACATTGCGGGGGACACAGCGTGACCCAGCAGGGGACACAGAGGGGTACACAGCGGGACACAGCAGGGGACACAGCAGGACACAGCGGGGGACACAGCAGTACACAATGGGACACAGCGGGACACAACGGAACACAGCGGGGGACACAGAGAGGTACACAGCGAGACACAGCAGGGGACACAGTGGGACACAGAGGGGGACACAGCGGGACACAGCGGGGGACATAGCGAGGACACAGCGGGGGACACAGTGGGGGACACAGCGGGACACAGCGGGGAACACAGCAAGGACACAGCGGGACCCAGAGGGACAGAGCATCGATACAGCGGGTACATAGCGTTACACAGCTTGGCACACAGCTGTGGACACAACGGGACACAGTGGGGGCACAGCGGGACACAGCGGGTCACAGTCAGACACAGTGGGGACAAAGCGTTGA
>NW_012309949.1:0-2441 GCF_000151885.1 Dipodomys ordii | reverse complement strand
CTCGTTCTTCTGCTTTTCCTTCTGCTTCTCCTTCTGCTTCTGCATCTTCTGCTTCTTCTGCTATTGCCTCTGTTTCTTCTGTTTCTTCTGCTTCTGCTTCTGCTTTTGCTTCTCTTTCTGCTTCTCCTGCTCCTTCTGCTTCTCCAGATTCTGCTTCTTCTGCTTCTCCTGCTTCTCTTTCTGCTTCAGGTTCTGCTTCTGCTTCTTCGGCTTCTTCTGCTTCTCCTGCTGCTGCTTCTTCTGCTTCTCCTGCTTCTCTTTCTGCTTTTCCTTCTGTTTCTGCTTCTCCTTCTGCTTCTGCTCTTCTCCTTCTTCTGTTTCTTTTGCTTCTGTTTCTTCTGCTTCTTCTTCTTCTGTTTCTTCTGCTTCTACTTCTGCTTCTCCTTCTTCTCCTCTTTCTGCTTCTACTTCTGCTTCTTCTGATTCTCCTGCTTCTCCTTCGTGTTCTCCTTCTGTTTCTGCTTCTCTTTCTGCTTCTGCTTCTCCTTCTGCTGCTCCTTCTCCTTCTCCTTCTTCTGCTTCTCCCACTGCTTCTGCTTCTGCTTCTTTGCTTATTCTTTTTCTTCTGCTTCTGCTTCTGCTGCTTCTGCTTCTACTGCTTCTCCTTATGCTTCTCCTTATGCTGCTGCTTCCTCTTCTTCTTCCTCTTCTTCTTCTTCTTCCTCTTCTTCTTCTTCTTCTTCTTCTTCTTCTTCTTCTTCTTCTTCTTCTTCTTCATCATCTACTTCTTCTTCTTCTTCTCATTCTTCTACTACTGCTTTTCCTGCTTCTTCTGCTTCTACTGCTTCTCTTTCTGCTTCTCATTCTGCTTCTGCTTCTCCTTCTGCTTCTCCTATTGCTTCTGCTGCTCTTCCTTCTCCTTCTCCTACTTCTGCTTCTCCTTCTGCTTCTGCTTCTCCTTCTGCTTCTCCTTATATTTCTCCTTCTCCTTCTCGTTCTTCTGCTTCTACTTCTGCTTTTGCTTCTGCTACTCATGCTTCTTCTGTTTCTTTTGCTTCTGCTTCAGTTGCTTCTGCTTCTTAGCTTCTCCTGCTTCTCCTGCTTCTGTTTCTGCTTCTTCTTCTTCTTCTCTTTCGGGTTCTCCTGCTTCTCCTTCTTGTGCTTCTCCTGCTTCTCTTTCTGCTACTCATTCTGCTTCTGCTTCCCCTTCTGCTTCTGCTTCTCCTCCTTCTCCTTCTCCTTCTCCTACTTCTGCTTCTCCTTCAGTTTCTGCTTCTTCTGCTTCTCCTGCTTCTCCTTCTGCATCGCCTTCTGCTTGTGCTTGTTCTTCTTCTTCTTATTCTTCTGCTTCTCCTGCTTCTTTTGGTTCATCTTTTGCTTCTGCTTCTTCTGATTTTCCTGCTTCTCCTTCGGCTTCTCCCTCTGCCTCTCCTTCTGCTTCTCCTTCTGTTTCTCCTTCTCCTTCTCGTTCTTCTGCTTTTCCTTCTGCTTCTCCTTCTGCTTCTACATCTTCTCCTTCTCCCTCTGCTTCTGCTTCTCATGCTTCTTCTTTTTCTTCTGCTTCTGCTTCTCCTGCTTCTTCTGCTTCTCTTTCTGCTTCTCCTGCTGCTTGTCCTTCTGCTCCTCCTTCTCCTTCTCCTTCTTCTACTTCTCCTTCTGCTTCTACTTCTACTTCTTCTTCTTCTCCTTCTGCTTCTCCTGCTTCTCCTTCTTCTTCTCCTTTTTCTTCTTCTTCTTCTTCTTCTTCTTCTTCTTCTTCTTCTTCTTCTTCTTCTCCTTCTTCTTCTTCTTCTTCTTCTTCTTCCTCTTCTTCTTCTTCTTCTTCTTCTTCTTCTTCTTCTTCTTCTTCTTCTTCTTCTTCTTCTTCTTCTTCTTCTTCTTCTTCTTCTTCTTCTTCTTCTTCTTCTTCTTCTTCTTCTTCTTCTTCTTCTTCTTCTTCTTCTTCTGTATCTTCTGTTTCTGCTTCTCTTGCTTCTTCATTTGTGCTTCTCCTGCTTCTCTTTCTTCTTCTCATTCTTCTGCTTCTCCTTCTGCTTCTCCTATTACTTCTGCTGCCCTTCCTTCTCCTTCTCCTTCTCCTACTTCTGCTTCTTCTTCTGCTTCTGCTTCTTCTGCTTCTCCTGCTTCTACTTCTGCATCTTCTTCTGCTTCTGCTTCTCCTTCTGCTGCTTCTTCTGCTTCTGCTTCTCCTTCACCTTCTTCTGCTTCTCCTTCTTCTTCTCCTTCTGCTTCTCCTTCTCCTTCTCGTTCTTCTGCTTTTCGTACTGCTTTTCCTTCTGCTTCTTCTACAACGACTACTGCTTCTGCTTCTTCTGTTTCTTTTGATTCTACTTCTGCTTTTGATTCTCTTTCTGCTTCTGCTTCTCCTTCTGCTTCTCATTCTGCTTCTCCACATTCTGCTTCTTCTACTTCTCCTGCTTCAAGTTCTGCTTCTGCTTCTTCGGATTCTTATGCTTCTGCTTCTTCTGCTTCCCCTCCTTCACTTTCTGCTTCTCCTTCTG
>NW_012309948.1:0-2441 GCF_000151885.1 Dipodomys ordii | reverse complement strand
CCGCTGTGTCCGCTGTGTCCCCTGTGTCCCCCGCTGTGTCCCTGCTGTGTCCCCGCTGTGTCCCACTGTGTACTGCTGGGTCCTCGCTGATTCCCGCTGTGTCCCCGCTGTATCGACGCTGTGTCCTGCTGTGTCCCGCTGTGTCCCCCGCTGTGTCCCGCTGTGTCCCGCTGTGTCCCTGCTGTGACCCTCTGTGTGTCCTGCTATGTCCCCGCTGTGTCCCGCTGTGTACCCCGCTGTGTCCAGCTTGTTCCCGCTGTGCCTCGCTGTGTCCCACGCTCTGTCCCCCTCTGTGTCCTGCTGTGTCCCCTGCTGTGTCCCACAGTGTCCCCGCAGGGTCACCGCTGTTACCCGCTGTGTCCCACTGTGTTCCGTTTTGTCCCGCTATGTCCCCCGCTGTGTCCCCCGCTGAGTCCCCGCTGTGTCCATGCTGTGTCCCGCTGTGTCCTCGCTGTGTCGCCCACTGTCTCCCGCTCTTTCCCCCGCTGTGTCTCACGCTTTGTCCCCGCTGTTTCCCAATGTGTCCCACTGTGTCCCGCTGTGTCCTCCACTGTGTCCCTTTGTGTCCCCAGCTGTGTATCCCGCTGTGTCCCGCTGTGTCCCCGCTGTATCGACGCTGTGTCCCGCTGGGTCCCGCTGGGTCCTCGCTGTGTTCCCCGTTGTGTCCCGTTGTGTCCCCCGCTGTGTCACCCGCTGTGTCCTGCTGTGTCCCCCACTGTGTCCTGTTGTGTCCCACTGTGTCCCTGCTGTGTCTCTGCTGTGTCCCCGCTGTGTCCCGCCGTGTCCCGCTGTGTCTTCGCTGTGTCCCACGCTATGTTCCGCTGTGTCCTCGCTGTGTCCCCTGCTGTGTCCCGTTGTGTCCCCAGCTGTGTACCCCGCTGTGTACCGCTGTGTCCCCGCTGTTTCGATGCTGTGTCTCGCTGGGTCCCCCGCTGTGTCCCGCTGTGTCTACTGCTGTGTCCCTGCTGTGTCCCGTTGTGTCCCGCTGTGTCTCACTGTGTCCTCGATGTGTCCCACGCTGTGTTCTGCTGTGTCCTCGCTGTGTCCCCCGATGTGTCCCTTTGTGTGCCAAGCTGTGTCCCCCGCTGTGTCCCGCTGTGTCCCCCGCTGTGTCCCGCTGTGTCCACTGCTATGTCCCCGTTCTGTCCCGCTGTTTCCTCCACTATGTCCCGCTGTGTCCTCGGTCTGTCCCCCGCTGTGTTCCGCTGTGTCCTCGCTGTGTCCCCCACTGTGTCCCGCTGTGTCCCCCGCTATGTCCCGCTGTGTCCCTGCTGGGACCCGCTGTGTCCTGCTGTGTCCCCGCTGTGTCCCGCTGTGTCCCACTGTGTCCCACTGTGTCCTCGCTGTGTCCCACGCTGTGTTCCGCTCTGTCCTCGCTGTGTCCCCCGCTGTCTCCCGCTCTGTCCCCCGCTGTGTCTCAAGCTTTGTCCCCGCTGTTTCCCACTGTGTCCCGCTGTGTCCCTCTGTGTCCCCCAATGTGTACCTTTGTATCCCCAGCTGTGTCCCCCGCTTTGTGTCCTGCTGTGCCACGCTGTTTCTCCGCTGTGTCCCCGCTGTGTCCCTCTGTGTACCCCGCTGTGTACAGCTTTGTCCCAGCTGTGTCTCGCTGTGTCCCACACTCTGTCCCCCACTCTGTCCCGCTGTGTCCCCCGCTGTTTCCCACTGTGTCCCCCACTGTGTCCCGCTGTGTCCCCGCAGTTTCACCTCTGTTTCTCGCTGTGTCCCGCTGTGTTCCATGGTGTCCTCGCAGTGTCCCCCAGCTGTGTCCCGTTGTGTCCCGCTGTGTCCTCGCTGTGTCCCCCTGCTGTGTCCCTTTGTGTCCCGCTGTTTCACCGCTGTGTCCCCCACTGTGTCCCGCTGTGTCCCTGCAGGTTCACCTCTCTTTCCCGCTGTGTCCCTTTGTGTGCCGCTGTGTCCTCGCTGGGTCCCCGCTGTGTCCCGCTGTGTCCCCACAGGTTCACCTCTGTTTCCGGCTGTGTCCCGTTGTGTGCCGCTGTGTCCTCGCTGTGTCCCCTGCTGTCTCCCTCTCTGTCCCCCGCTGTGTCTCACGCTTTGTCCCTGCTGTGTCCCACTGTGTCCCGCTGTGTCTGCCTGTGCCCCCACTGTGTCCCGTTGTGTCCACAGCTTTGTACCACTCTGTGTAACGTTGTGTGCCCGCTGTATCGACGCTGTGTCCCACTGTGTCCCGCTGTGTCCTCGCTGTGTTCCCCGCTGTGTCCGCTGTGTCCCCCGCTGTGTCCCACTGTGTCATCCCTGTGTCCCCCGCTGTGTCCCGCTGTGTCCCTCTGTGTCCCCCGCTGTGTCCCCCGCTATGTCTCGCTGTGTCCCCCGCTGTGTCCCACTCTGTCCTTGCTGTGTCCCCCGTTGTGTGCCGCTTTGTCCTCGTTGTGTCCCCCACTGTGTCCCGCTGTGTTCTGCTGTGTCACGCTGTTTCCCCACTG
>NW_012309947.1:0-2441 GCF_000151885.1 Dipodomys ordii | reverse complement strand
CAGCGGGGACACAGCGGGGACAAAGCGTGAGACACAGCGGGGGACATGAGAGGGAGACAGTAGGGGACTCAGCGAGGACACAGCGGCACACAACGGGACACAGCGGGAAACAAAGGTGAACCTGCGGGGACACAGAGGGACACAGCGGGACACAGCTGGGGACACAGCGGGACACAGCGGAACACAGCGTGAGACAAAGCGGGAGACAGCAGGGGACACAGCGAGGACACAGGGGGACACAGCGGCGACACAGAGGGGACTCAGCGGGGGACACAACGTGGGACAAAGTGGGACACCACGGGACACAGTGTTACACAGCGGGACACAGCGGGGACACTGCGGGACACAGCAGGAAAAAGCGGGGGACACAGCGGGGGACACAGCGCGACACAGCAAGACATTGCATGGACACAGCGGGGGACAGCGGAGACAGAGAGTGGCCACAGCGAGACACAGCAGTGACACAGCTGGACACAGCGGGGTACACAGCGGGACACAGTGGGCACACAGCGGGGACACAGCAGGACACAGCGGGACACAGCGGGGACACAGTGGGACACAGCGGGACAAAGTGGAGACACAGCGGGACACAGCAAGCACACAGCGGGGACACAGCGGACACAGCAGCGGGCAAAGCGCGGGACACAGCGCGACACAGCAAGACATAGCATGGACACAGCAGTAGACACATCGGGACATAGCGGGGGACACAGCTGGGGACACAACGGGACACAGCGGTGGACACAGCGAGGACACAGCAGGACCCACCGGGACCCAGCGGGGGACACAGCGAGGACACAGCAGGACACAGCGAGGGACACAGCGAGGACACAGCGGGGGACACAGCGGGACACAGCGGGGAACACAGCGAGGACACAGCGGGACCCAGCGGGACACAGCGTCGATACAGCGGGCACACAGCTTTACACAGCGTGTTAATCAGCTGTGGACACAACGGGACAGAGTGGGGGCAGAGCCGGACACAGCGGGACACAGTGGGACACAGCGGGGACACAGCGGGACACAGCGTGGGACACAGCAGTTCACAGAGGGACACAGCCGGTCACAGCGAGGGACACAGAGGGGTACATAGAGGGACACAGTGGGGAACACAGGTAGGACACAGCGGGACCCAGCGGGACACAGCGTCGATACAGCGGGGACACAGCGGGACACAGTGGGGTACACAGCTGCGGACACTACGGGACACAGCGGGGGACACAGCGAGGACACAGCAGAACACAGCGTGGGAAACAGCGAGGACACAGCGGGACACAGCGAGACACAGGGGGACACAGTGGGGACACAGCAGTAGACACAGCGGGACACAGCGGGGGACACAGCGGGACACAGCCGGGAACACAGCGAGGACACAGCGGGGACACAGCGGGGACACTGCGGGAACATAGTGGGACACAGCGGGGCACACAGCGGGACACAGCGGGACACAGCTTGGGACACAGCGGGAACACAGCAGGACACAGCAGGGGACACAGCGAGGACACAGCGGGACACAATGGGACACAGCGTGGGACAAAGCGGGAGACAGCAGGGGACACAGCGAGGACACAGCGGGACACAGCGGCGACACATAGGGGACTCAGCGGGGGACACAGTGGGGGACAGAGCGGGACACATCGGGACACTGCGGGGCACAGCGGGGGACCCAGCGGGACACAGCGGGACACAGCGGGACACTGCGGGGCACAGCGGGGGACACAGCGGGACACAGGGGGGACACAGGGAGGACACAGCTTAACACAGCATGGGACAAAGCGAGGACACAGCGGGACACAGCGAGACACAGCGGGACACAGCGGGGACACAGCAGTGGACACAGCGGGACACAGCGGGGGACAAAGCGGGACACCAAGGAACACAGCAGGACACAGCGTGAAACAGCGGTGAAGCTGCGGGGACACAGCGGGACACAGCGGGGGACACAGCGTGACACAGCGTCTATAGAGCGGGGACACAGCGGGACACAGCGGTGACACAGCGGGTCCCAGCAGGGACACAACAAGGACACAGCGGATGACAGAGCGGGACACAGCGGGGAACACAGCGGGACACAGCGGGGACACAGAGGGGACTCAGCAGTGGACATAGTGGGGGACAAAGCGGGACACCACATGACACAGCGGGACACAGCGGGACACAGCGGGGGACACTGCGGGGGACAAAGCGGGGAGAAAGCGGGGGGACCCCAGCAGGGACACAGCGGGGACCCAGCTTGACCCATCGTGTGAAAACAGGGGGGGACACAGTGGGGACACACCGAGGGACACACCGTGGACACAGCGGGGACACTGCGGGTGCACAGCGGGTGGACACAACCGGGACACTACCGTGGGATCATATGGGAGGGATACCACTGGGAACCCCAACATGGGGAACACTGCAAGGGATCCTATCGTGGAATTTTCTTTGAACACATCGGG
>NW_012309946.1:0-2441 GCF_000151885.1 Dipodomys ordii | reverse complement strand
GCAGCAGGAGAAGCAGAAGCAGAAGAAACAGGAGAAGGACAAGAAGCAGAAGCAGAAGGAGAAGCAGAAACAGAAGGAGAAGCAGAAAGAGAAGGAGGGGAAGCAGAAGAAGCAGAAGCATAAGAATCCGAAGAAGCAGAAGCAGAACCTGAAGCAGAAGGAGAAGCAGGAGAAGCAGAAAAAGAAGAAGCTGGAGAAGCAGAATGACAAGCTGAAGGAGAAGCAGAAGCAGAAAGAGAATCAAAAGCAGAAGGAGAAGCAGAAGAAACAGAAGAAGCAGAGGCAGTAGCAGTTGCAGCAGAAGCAGAAGGAGAAGCAGAAGGAAAGCAGAAGAACGAGAAGGAGAAGGAGAAACAGAAGCAGAAGCAGAAGGAGAATCAGAAGGAGAAGCAGAAGAAGCAGAAGGAGAAGCAGAAGGAGAAGCAGAAGCAGAAGAAGCAGCAGAAGGAGAAGCAGAAGCAGAAGAAGATGCAGAAGGAGAAGCAGGAGAAGCAGAAGAAGCAGAAGCTGAAAGAGAAGTAGAAGTAGTAGAAGGAGAAGGAAGAGCAGCAGAAGCAATAAGAGAAGCAGAAGGAGAAGCAGAAGCAAAATGAGAAGCACAATGAGAAGCAGAAGAAACAGAAGATGCAGGAATAGCAGAAGCAGAAGAAAGAGAAGAAGATGATACGAGAAGATGAAGATGAAGATGAAGATGAAGAAGATGATGAAGAGGAGAGTAGAGAGAGTAGAGATGAGTAGAGATGAGAAGAGAGCATAAGGAGAAGTAGTAGAAGCAGAAGAAGCAGAAGCAGGAGAAGCAGAAGCAGTAGAAAAAGAATAAGCATAAGAAGAAGAATCAGAGGGAGAAGCAGAAGAAGGAGAAGGAACAGCAGAAAGAGAAGTAGAAGGAGAATCAGAAGGAGAATCAGAAGAAGGAGTAGCAGAAGAAGCAGCAGAAGGAGAAGCAGAAGCAGAAAAAGATGCAGAACGAGAAGCAGGAGAAGCAGAAGAAGCAGAAGCAGAAGGAGAAGCAGAAGTAGGAGAAAGAGAAGGAGAAGGAAGTGCAGCAGAAGCAATAGGAGAAGCAGAAGGAGAAGCAGAAGCAGAATGAGAAGCAGAAAGAGAAACAGTAGAAGCAGAAGAAGCAGGAAAAGCAGAAGCAGAAGAAAGAAAGGAAGAAGAAGAAGATGAAAAAGAAGGAGAAGAAGAGGTAGAAGAAGAAGAAGCAGCAGCATAAGGAGAAGCATAAGGAGATGCAGTAGAAGCAGAAGCAGGAGAAGCAGAAGCAGAAGAAAAAGAATAAGCAAAAGAAGCAGAAGCAGTGGGAGAAGCAGAAGAAGGAGAAGGAGAAGGAGCAGCAGAAGGAGAATCAGAAGCAGAAAGAGAAGCAGAAACAGAAGGAGAACAAGAAGGAGAAGCAGGAGAATCAGAAGAAGCAGAAGTAGAAGCAGAAAGAGGAGAAGAAGGGGAAGCAGAAGTAGAATTAGAAGAAACAGGAGAAGAAGAAGCAGAAGAAACAGAAGCAAAAGAAACAGAAAAAGGAGAAGAGCAGAAGCAGAAGCAGAAGGAGAAGCAGAAGCGAAGGAGAAGCAGAAAGAGAAGCAGGAGAAGCAGATGAAGGAGGAGAAGCAGAAGCAGAAGAAACTAGAGAAGCCAAAGAAGCAGAAGCAGAATCAGAAGCAGAAGGAGAAGTAGAAGCAGAAGGAGAAGCAGAAGAAGAAGAAGGAGAAGGAGAAGCAGAAAGAGAAGCAGAACGAGAAGCAGGAGAAGCAGAAGCAGGAGAAGCAGAAGCAGAAGAAACAGAATAAGGAGAAGAAGCAAAAGCAGAAGGAGAAGCAGAAACAGAAGGAAAAGCAGAAAGAGAAGCAGGAGAAGCAGAAGAAGTAGCAGCAGGAGAAGCAGAAGCAGAAGAAGTCGAAGAAGCAGAAGCAGAACCTGAAGCAGAAGGAGAAGCAGGAGAAGCAGAAGAAGCAGAATCTGGAGAAGCAGAAGGAGAAGCAGAAGCAGAAAGAGAAGCAAAAGCAGAAGGAGAAACAGAAGGAGAAGCGGAAGAAGCCGAGGCAGTAGCAGAAGAAGCAGAAGCAGAAGGAGATTCAGAAGGAGAAGGAGAAGAAGGAGGAGGAGAAGAAGAACAAGAAGGAGAAGGAGAAGGAGAAGCAGCAGGAGAAGCAGAAGCAGAAGGAGAAGAAGGACCAGGAGAAGGAGCAGAAGCAGGATGAGAAGCAAGAGAAAGAGAAGGAGAATGAGGAGCTGAAGCAGATTGAGAAGCATAAGGAGATCACAAGGAGAAGGAGATGAAGAAGGATAAGCAGGAGAAGCAGTAGAAACAGGAGCTGAAGGAGAAGCAGGAGTAGGAGAAGGAATAGGAGGAGAAGGACAAGCAGAAGGATGAGCATGCGCGGAATGAGAAGGAGAACCTGAAGCAGGAGGAGCACCAGAAGCTGCAGCAGGAGCAGCCGATT
>NW_012309945.1:0-2441 GCF_000151885.1 Dipodomys ordii | reverse complement strand
TACTTCTGCTTCTCCTTCTGCTTCTGCTTCTCCTTCTGCTTCTCCTTATATTTCTCTTTCTCCTTCCCGTTCTTCTGCTTCTACTTCTGCTACTTATGCTTCTTCTGTTTCTTTTGCTTCTGCTTCAGTTGCTTCTGCTTCTTAGCTTCTCCTGCTTCTCCTGCTTCTTTTTCTGCTTCTTCTTCTTCTTCTCTTTCGGGTTCTCCTGCTTCTGCTTCTTGTGCTTCTCCTGCTTCTCTTTCTGCTACTCATTCTGCTTCTGCTTCTCCTTCTGCTTCTGCTTCTCCTCCTTCTCCTTCTCCTTCTCCTATTTCTGCTTCTCCTTCAGCTTCTGCTTCTTCTGCTTCTCCTGCTTCTCCTTCTGCATCTCCTTCTGCTTGTGCTTGTTCTTATGCTTCTTCTTCTGCTTTTGATTCTCCTGCTTCTTTTGGTTCACCTTTTGCTTCTGCTTCTTGTGCTTTTCCTGCTACTCCTTCGGCTTCTCACTCTGCCTCTCCTTCTGCTTCTCCTTCTCCTTCTCGTTCTTCTGCTTTTCCTTCTGCTTCTCCTTCTGCTTCTACACCTTCTCCTTCTCCCTCTGCTTCTGCTTCTCATGCTTCTTCTTTTTCTTCTGCTATGCTTCTCCTGCTTCTGCTTCTTCTGCTTCTCCTGCTTCTCTTTCTGCTTCTCCTTCTGTTCTCCTTCTGCTTCTTGCTCTTCTGCTTCTGCTTCTCCTGCTTCTCCTTCTCATTTTCCTCCTTCTTCTCCTTATGCTTCTTCTTCTTCTTCTTCTTTTTCTTCTTCTTCTTCTTCTTCTTCTTCTTCTTCTTCTTCTTCATCATCATCTTCTTCTTCTTCTTCTTCTTCTTCGTCTTCTTCTTTATCTTCTGTTTCTGCTCCTCCTGCTTCTGCATTTGTGCTTCTCCTGCTTCTCTTTCTTCTTCTCATTCTTCTGCTTCTCCTTCAGCTTCTCATATTGCTTCGGCTGCCCTTCCTTCTCCTTCTCCTTCTCCTTCTTCTACTTCTGCTTCTCCTTCTGCTTTTGCTTCTTCTGCTTCTCCTGCTTCTCCTTCTGCTTCTTCTTCTGCTTCTCCTTCTGCTGCTTCTTCTGCTTCTCCTTCTGCTGCTCCTTCTGCTTTTCGTTCTGCTTCTGATTCTCCTTCTGCTCTTCCTACTCCTAATCCTTCTCTTTCTCCTTCTCCTTCTTCTTCTTCTGCTTCTCGTTCTGCTTCTGCTACTGCTTCTTCTGCTTGTTCTGTTTCTTCTGCTTCAGGTCCTGCTTCTGCTTCTTCAGCTTCTTCTGTATCTTGTGCTTCTGCTTCTCCTGCTACTGCTTCTTCTCCTTCTCTTTCTGCTTCTCCTTCTGCTTCTGCTTCTCCTTCTGCTCCTTCTCCTTCTTCTCTTTCTTCTTCTTCTTCTTCTTCTTCTTCTGCTTCTCCTGCTTCTGCTTCTTCAGCTTCTCCTTCCTTTCCTGTGCTTCTGCTTCTCCTTCTCCTTCTTCTGCTTCTCTTTCTGCTTCTGCTTCTTCTGATTCTCCAACTAATCCTTCTTCTTCTCCTTCTGTTTCTGCTTCCCTTTCTGCTTCTTCATCTCCTTCTGCTTCACCTTCTGCTGCTCCTTCTCCTTCTTCTGTTTCTCCCTCTGCTTCTGCTTCTGCTTCTTATGCTTCTTCTTGTTCTTCTGCTTCTGCTTCTCCTGCTTCTGCTTCTTATGTTTCTACTGCTTCTTCTTCTGCTTCTGCTTCTTCTGCTTCTACTTCTCTTTCTGCTTCTGCTTCTCCTGCTTGTTTTTCTGCTTCTTCTGCTGGTTCTCCTTCTGCTGCTTCTTCTACTTCTCCTTCTGCTTCTCTTTTTGCTTCTCTTTCTGCTTCTGCTTCTTCTGTTTCTCCTGCCTGAATTTCTGGTTCTACTTGTTCTGCTGATTCTCCTTCTGATTCTGCTTCTACTTCTGCTTCTGTTTCTGCTTCTTCTGCTTCTTCTCTTTCGGCTTCTCCTGCTTCTGCTTCTTGTGCATCTCTTGCTTTTCTTTCTGCTTCTCATTCCGCTTCTGCTTCTCCTTCTGCTTCTCCTCCTCCTCCTTCTCCTACTTCTGCTTCTGCTTCAGCTTCTGCTTCTTCTGTTTCTCCTGCTTCTCCTTCTGCATCTCCTTCTGCTTGTGCTTGTCCTTATGCTCCTTCTTCTTCTTCTGCTTCTCCTTCTCCTTCTTTTGCTTCTGCTTCTTCTGCTTTTCCTGCTTCTCCTTCTGCTTCTGCTTCTTCTGCTTCTCCTGCTTCTCCTTCTGCATCTTCTTCTGCTTCTGCTTCTCCTTCTCCTTCTTCTGCTTCTCCTTCTGCTTCTTCTTCTTCTGCTTTACCTGCTTCTCTTTCTGCTTCTCCTTCTGCTTCTCCTTCTGTTTCTCCTTCTCCTTCTTGTTCTTCTGCTTTTCCTTCGGCTTCTCCTTCTGCTCAGCTACACCTGCTACTG
>NW_012309944.1:0-2441 GCF_000151885.1 Dipodomys ordii | reverse complement strand
AGCATAAGGAGAAGCATAAGGAGAAGTATAAGGAGAAGCAGTAGAAGCAGAAGAAGCAGAAGCAGGAGAAGCTGAAGCAGAAGAAAAAGAATAAGCAAAAGAAGCAGAAGCAGAAGCAGTGAGAGAAGCAGAAGAAGAAGAAGGAGAAGGAGCAGCAGAAGGAGAAGCAGAAGCAGAAAGAGAAGCAGAAACAGAAGGAGAACAAGAAGGAGAAGCAGGAGAAGCAGAAGAAGCAGAAAGAGAAGGAGAAGAAGGAGAAGCAGAAGTAGAATCAGAAGAAACAGAAGAAGAAGAAGCAGAAGAAACAGAAGCAAAAGAAACAGAAGAAGGAGAAGAGCAGAAGCAGAAGCAGAAGGAGAAGCAGAAGCAGAAGGAGAAGCAGAAAGAGAAGCAGGAGAAGCAGAAGAAGCAGGAGAAGCAGAAGCAGAAGAAACAGGAGAAGCCGAAGAAGCAGAAGCAGAATCTGAAGCAGAAGGAGAAACAGAAGAAGCACAATCTGATGCAGAAGCAGAAGAAACAGAAATAGTAGAATAAGCAGAAGCAGAAGCATCAGGATAAGCAGAGGAACAAGAAGGAGAAGGCGAAAGAGAAGGATTAGGAGTAGGAGAAGCAAAAGGATAAGCAGAAGCAGAAAGAGACGCAGAAGGAGAAGCAGCACGAGAAGTAGGAGAAGCAGGAGAAGCAGAAGCAAGAGAAGCAGAAGAAACAGAAGACGCAGAAGCAGAATGAGAAGCAGAAGGAGAAACTTAAGCAGAAGGAGAAGCAGAAGCAGAAGGAGAAGCAGAAGAAGGAGAAGGAGAAGGAGAAGCAGAAGAAGGAGAAGGAGAAGCAGAAAGAGAAGCAGAAAGAGAAGCACAACGAGAAGCAGGAGAAGCAGAAGCAGAAGCAGAAGAAACATAAGAAGGAGAAGAAGCAGAAGCAGAAGGAGAAGCAGAAACAGAAGGAAAAGCAGAAATAGAAGCAGGAGCAGCAGAAGAAGCAGCAGCAGGAGAAGCAGAAGCAGAAGGAGCTGAAGAAGCAGAAGCAGACCCTGAAGCATAAGGAGATACAGGAGAAGCAGAAGAAGCAGAATCTGGAGAAGCAGAAGGACAAGCAGAAGCAGAAAGAGAAGCTATAGCAGAAGGAGAAGAAGAAGAAACAGAAGAAGCAGAGGCAGTAGCAGAAGAAGCAGAAGATTCAGAAGCAGAAGGAGAAGCAGAAGGAAAAGCAGAAGAACTAGAAGGAGAAGGAGAAGGAGAAACAGGAGTAGAAGCAGAAAGAGAAGCAGAAGAAGGAGCAGTAGAAGGAAAAGCAACAGGAGAAACAGAAAGAGCAACAGAAGGAGCAGCCAGAAATGCAGAAACAGGAGAAGAACAAGCAGAAGAAACAAGAGAAGGACAAGAAGCAGAAGCAGAAGGAGAAGCAGAAAGAGAAGGAGGGGAAGCAGAAGAAGAAGAAGCAGGAGAAGCAGAAGCATAAGAATCCGAAGAGGCAGAAGCAGAACATGAAGCAGAAGGAGAAGCAGGAGAAGCAGAAGAATCAGAATCTGGAGAAGCAGAATGAGAAGCTGAATGAGAATCAGAAGGAGAAGCAGAAGCAGAAAGAGAATCAAAAGCAGAAGGAGAAGCAGAAGAAACAGAAGAAGTAGAAGCAGTAGCAGTTGTAGCAGAAGCAGAACGAGAAGCAGAAGGAAAAGCAGAAGAACAAGAAGGAGAAGGAGAAACAGAAGGAGAAGCAGAAGGAGAAGCAGAAAGAGAAGCAGGTAAAGCAGAAGAAGAAGAAGCAGAAGAAGAATAAGAAGGAGAAGCAGAAGAAGGAGAAGGAGAAGCAGAAGCAGAAAAATATGCAGAAGGAAAAGCAGAAGAAGCAGAAGCAGAAGGAGAAGCAGGAAAAGCAGAAGAAGCAGAAGCAAAAGGAGAAGCAAAAGAAGGAGAAGGAGAAGCAGAGGCAGAAGAAGAAGCATAAGGCCAAGCACAAGCAGAAGGAGATGCAGAAGGAGAAGCAGAAGAAGCAGAAGCTGAAGGAGAAGCAGAAGTAAGAGAAGGAGAAGGAGGAGAAGCAGAAGCAGAAGGAGAAGCAGAAGCGGAATGAGAAGCAGAAAGAGAAGCAGGAGAAGCACAAGAAGCAGAAGCAGGAGAAGCCCAAAGAGAAGAAGCAGAAGAAGCAGAATCAGAATCAGAAGTAGAAGCAGAAGCAGAAGGAGAAGCAGCAGAAGAAGTAGAATTAGAAATTCAGGCAGGAGAAACAGAAGAAGCAGAAGCAGAAGCAGAAGGCGAAGCAAAAAGAGAAGGGAGAAGGAGAAGAAGCAGCAGAAGGAGAAGCAGCAGAAGAAGCAGAAAAACAAGCAGGAGAAGCAGAAGCACAAAGAGAAGTAGAAGCAGAAGAAGCAGAAGCAGAAGAAGAAGCAGTAGAAGCATAAGAAGCAGAAGCAGGAGAAGCAGAAATAGAAGAAATAAAGAAGC
>NW_012309943.1:0-2441 GCF_000151885.1 Dipodomys ordii | reverse complement strand
TGCGGGGACACAGCGGGACAAAGCGGGGGACACAGCGTTTTCACAGCAGGACCGAGTGGGGTATACAGCGAGGACACAGCGGGACACAGCGGGACCCAGCGGGACTCAACGGGAACACAGCGGGGGACAAAGTGGTACACCACGGGACATAGTGTGACACAGCGGGGACACTGCGGGGACACAGCGGGACAAAGCGGGGGACACAGCGGGACACAGCAGGACCGAGTGGGGTATACAGCGAGGACACAGCGGGACACAGCGGGGCCCAGCGGGACACAGCGGGGACACAGCAGGGGACCCAGCGGGACCCAGCGGGGACACAGTGGGGACACAGCGGGGGACACAGTGGGGGAGACAGCAGTACAGAGCGGGACACAGCAGGGACACAGCGGGGACACAGCAGGGGACACAGAGAGGACACAGCAGGACATATCAGGGAAACAGCGTGACACAACGGGAACACAGCAGTGGACACAGCAGGACACAGCGGGGGACATAGCGGGACACAGCGGGGGACACAGCGGGAGTCACAGCGGGACACAGCCAGACACAGCGGGGGACACAGGTGGGACACAGCGGGACACAGCGGGGACACAGCGGGACTCAGCGGGGGACACAGCAGTACACAGCGGGACACAGTGGGACACAGCGGGATACAGCGGGGGACACAGTGGGACACAGAGGGGGACACAGAGTGGTACAAAGTGGGACACAGCTGGGAACACAGCGAGGACACAGCAGGACCCAGCGGGATACACAGCTGGGCACACAAAGGGACACATCGGGGGACACAGCGAGGACACAGGGGAACACAGCTTGGGACAAAGCGAGGACACAGCGGGACACAGCGGGACACAGCAGGGACACAGCAGTAGACACAGCGGGACACATCGGGGGACACAGTGGGACACAGCAGGGGACACAGCGAGGACACAGCAGGACACAGCGGGACACAGCGTCGCTACAGCGGGGACACAGCGGGACACAGCAGGGTACACAGCTGGGGACACAACGGGACACAACAGGGGACACAGCGAGGACACAGCGGAACACAGCGTGGGACACAGCAAGGACACAGCCAGACACAGCGGGGACACAGAGGGACAGAGCAGGGTACACAGCTGGGGACACAACGGGACAAAGCAGGGGACACAGCGAGGACACAGCAGAACACAGCGTGGGACACAGCGAGGACACAGCGGGACACAGCGGGACACAGCGGGGACACAGCTGGACACAGCGAGGTACACAGCTGGGCACACAAAGGGACACATCTGGGGACACAGCGAGGACACAGCGGAACACAGCGTGGGACACAGCGAGGACACAGCGACACAGCGGGACACAGCAGGGACACAGTAGTAGACACAGCGGGACCCAGTGGGGACAAAGCGGGAGACACAGCGGGACACAGCGGGGGACACAGCGGGACACAGCGGGGGACACAGCGAGGACACAGCGGGACACAGCGGGGGACACAGCAGGACTCAGCGGGGGACACAGAGGTGGACACAGCGGGGGAAACAGGGGGGACACAGCGAGGACACAGCGAGGACACAGTGGGACCCAACGGGACACAGAGTTGATACAGCGGGGACACAGCGGGGTACACAGCTGGGGACATAAAGGGGATAAAGTGGGGTACACAGCGGGACACAGCAGTGGACACAATGGGACACAGCGGGGATAAAGCGTGAGACACAGGGGGGACAGAGCGGGAGACAGCGGGACACAGCGGAGGACACAGGGGGGCACAGCGGGACTCAGCGGGAGACACAGCGGGACACATTGGGACACATCGGGACACAGCAGGAAAAAGCAGGGACACAGAGGGACAAATCGGGGGACAGAGAGCGGGACACTGCAGGACACAGAGGGGAACACAGCGAGGACACAGTGGGACCCAGCGGGGAACACAGCGACGACACAGCGGGACCCAGCGGGACACAGCGTCGATAAAGCGGGAACATAGCGGGACACAGCGGGACACAGCGGGACCCAGAGGAGACAAAGTGGGAGACACAGCGGGACACAGCGAGGGACACAGCGGGACACAGCGGGGGATACAGCGAGGTCACAGCGGGACACAGCGGGGGACACAGCGGGACACAGCGGGGGACACAGAGGGGGACACAGCGGGACACAGCGGGACACAGCGGGGGACACAGGAGGGACACAGCGGGACACAGAGGGGGACACAGCGAGGACACAGCGGGTCAAAGCGGGGACATAGCGAGACTCAGCGGGGGACACAGCGGGACACAGCTGGCGACAGAGCCGGGGACACAGCGGGAAACAGCGGAGGACATAGCGGGACACAGCAGGGGACACAATGGGACACAGCGGGGAACACAGCGGGACACAGTGGGGACACAGCGGGACACAGCGGGACACAGCAGGGACACAGGGGGACAGAGCGGGTGTCAGAGCGGGACACAGCG
>NW_012309942.1:0-2441 GCF_000151885.1 Dipodomys ordii | reverse complement strand
AGGAGTAGGAAGAGCAGAAAGAGAATCAGAAGCAGAACGTTTTTAGCAGAAGGAGCTGCAGAAGGAGAAGCAGAAGGAGAAGCAGAAGGAGAAGCAGAAGAAGGAGAAGCAGAAGCAGAAGAAGCAGCAGAAGGAGAAGCAGAAGCAGAAGAAGATGCAGAAGGAGAAGCAGGAGAAGCAGAAGAAGCAAAAGCAGAAGAAGAAGCAGAAGTAGGAGAAGGAGAAGGAGAAGGAAGGGCAGCAGAAGCAATAGGAGAAGCAGAAGGAGAAGCAGAAGAATGAGAAGAAGAAAGAGAATCAGGAGAAGCACAAATGCAGAAGCAGGAGAAGCAGAAACAGAAGATACAGAAGAAGAAGAAGAAGAAGAAGAAGAAGAAGAAGAAGAAGAAGAAGAAGAAGAAGAAGAAGAAGAAGAAGAAGAAGAAGAAGAAGAAGAAGAAGAAGAAGCATAAGGAGAAGCAGTAGAAGCAGAAGAAGCAGAAGCATGAGAAGCAGAAGCAGAAGAAAAAGAATAAGCAAAAGAAGCAGAAGCAGAAGCACTGGGAGAAGCAGAAGCAGAAGGAGGAGAAGTAGAAGCAGAAAGAGAAGCAGAAACAGAAGGACAACAATGGAGAAGCAGGAGAATCAGAAGTAGCAGAAGTAGAATCAGAAGAAACAGAAGAAGAAGAAGAAACAGAAGCAAAAGAAACAGAATGAAGGGAGAAGAGCAGAAGCAGAAGCAGAAGCAGAAGGAGAAGCAGAAGCAGAAGGAGAAGCAGAAAGAGAAGCAGGAGAAGCAGAAGAAGCAGGAGAAGCAGAAGCAGAAGAAACAGAAGAATCCGAAGAAGCAGAAGCAGAATCTGAAGCAGAAGGAGAAACAGAAGAAGCACAATCTGAAGCAGAAGCAGAAGAAATAGAAATAGTAGAATAAGCAGAAGCAGAAGAAGCAGGAAAAGCAGAAGAAGCAGACGGAGAAGGCGAGAGAGAAATATTAGGAGTAGGAGAAGCAAAAGGATAAGCAGAAGCAGAAAGAGACGCAGAAGAAAAAGCATCACGAGAAGTAGGAGAAGCAGGAGAAGCAGAAGCAGGAGAAGCAGAAGAAACGAAGACGCAGAAGCAGAATGAGAAGCAGAAGGAGAAATTGAAGCAGAAGCAGAAATAGAAGCAGAAGCAGAAGCAGAAGGAGAAGCAGAAGCAGAAGGAGAAGCAGAAGAAGGAGAAGGAGAAGCAGAAAGAAAAGCAGATAGAGAAGCAGAACGAGAAGCAGGAGAAGCAGAAGCAGGAGAAGCAGAAGCAGAAGAAACAGAAGAAGAAGAAACAGAAGAAGGAGAAGAAGCAGAAGCAGAAGGAGAAGCAGAAACAGAAGGAGAAGCAGAAAGAGAAAGAGGGGAAGCAGAAGAAGCAGAAGCAGGAGAAGCAGAAGCATAAGAATCCGAAGAAGCAGAAGCAGAACCTGAAGTAGAAGAAGAAGCAGAAGAAGCAGAATCTGCAGAAGCAGAAAGAGAAGCAGAAGCAGAAAGAGAAGCAAAAGCAAAAGGAGAAGCAGAAGAAACAGAAGTAGCAGAAGCAGTAGCAAAAGAAGCTGAAGATGTAGAAGCAGAAAAAGAAGCACAAGAAATAGTAGAAGAACGAGAAGGAGAAGGAGAAACAGAAGGAGAAGCAGAAGTAGAAGCAGAAAGAGAATCAGGAAAAGCAGAAGAAGCAGAATCAGACGGAGAAGCAGAAGAAGGAGAAGGAGAAGCAGAAGCAGAAGAAGAAGCAGAAGGAAAATCACAAGCAGAAGAAGATGCAGAAGGAGAAGCAGGAGAAGAAGAAGAAGCAGAAGCAGAAGGAGAAGAACTAAAGAGAAGAAGCAGAAGCAGAAGAAGCAGAAGCAGATGTAGAAAGAGAAGCCGACGAAGAGAAGCAGAACGAGAAGCAGGAGAAGCAGAAGAAGCAGAAGCGGGAGAAGCAGAAGAAGAAGAAACAGAAGAAGGAGAAGGAGCAGAAGCAGAAGGAGAAGCAGAAGCAGAAATAGAAGCAGAAAGAGAAGGAGGAAAAGCAGAAAAAGCAGAAGCAGGAGAAGCAGAAGCAGAAGAAACAGGAGAAGGACAAGAAGCAGAAGCAGAAGGAGAAGCAGAAACAGAAGGAGAAGCAGAAAGAGAAGGAGGGGATGCAGAAGAAGCAGAAGCAGGAGAAGCAGAAGCATAAGAATCCGAAGAAGCAGAAGCAGAACCTGAAGCAGAAGGAGAAGCAGGAGAAGCAGAAGAAGCAGAATGTGGAGAAGCAGAATGAGAAGCAGAAGGAGAAAGAGAATCAAAAGCAGAAGGAGAAGCAGAAGAAACAGATGAAGTAGAAGCAGTAGCAGTGGTAGCAGAAGCAGTAGGAAAAGCAGAAGGAAAAGCAGAAAAACAATAAGGAGAAGGAGAAACAGAAGGAGAAGTATAAGGAGAAGCAGAATGAGAATTTGGTAATGTTTATGA
>NW_012309941.1:0-1048 GCF_000151885.1 Dipodomys ordii | reverse complement strand
TCTTGCTTTATGTTAAGCACTTAATGACAAAGAAGCTAAGCCCACTTAGTTTAACAACACATCTAAAAGCAAATCACAGTCATACTTTGATCTTAACAAAGCAATTGAGTAGCTTCCCAAACTACCAGCAATGGCACTACCTTATATAGGCTGGCATTAAATCAGTACTTCATAAATCAATCATGCTTGCTTCTGCCCATTTAGATAATCATTCTGAGAATCAGCAGTACAACACTGACTCTCACACGCATTAAAAATCATCACTCTGCTAGCCCAACTCACTGTTCAGATGGTTCTTCTTGAATGCAGCCTTTATTACAACCTCACTGCTGCTTCTACACAGAA
Organism: Dipodomys ordii; assembly: GCF_000151885.1. Taxonomy (NCBI): domain Eukaryota; kingdom Metazoa; phylum Chordata; class Mammalia; order Rodentia; family Heteromyidae; genus Dipodomys; species Dipodomys ordii. The sequence goes on along the minus strand of NW_012309941.1, from coordinate 703 downwards.
GGAACACAAAACGTTTTAAAGTCAGTAGTTCTTCTTTCTTGCATTATTGTAACTGGGGGGATTTGGGGGGGGGGTGTCCCCGCTGTTTCCCGCTGTGTCCCACTGTGTCCGCCGCTGTGTTCCCCTGTGTCCCTGCTGTGCCCCGATGTGTTCTGCTGCGTCCACTCTGTGTTCCCGCTGTGTCCCCCCTGTGCTCCGGTGTATCCCGCTGTGTCCTCGCTGTGTACCCCGCTGTGTCTCTGCGGTACCCAGCTGTGTCCCGCTTAGTCCCTCGGTGTTCCCCGCTGTGTCCCACTGTGTCCCCTGCTGTGGCCCTGCTGTGTCCCCCTGAGTACCTGCTGTGTCCTGCTGTGTCCAGCTGTGTCTCCGCTGTGTCCCCCACTGTGTCCCCGCTGTTTCCCGCTGTGTCCCTCGCTGAGTCCCCGCTGTGTCCAGCTGTGACCCCGCTGTGTCACGCTTTGTGTCCCTCTGTGTCCCTGCTGTGTCCCGCTGTGTCCCCACTGTGTACTCCTATGTCCTGCTGTGTCCCGCTGTGTCCCCGCTGTGTCCCATCCTGTGTTCCACTGTGTCCCCGCTGTGTCCCGCTGTGTCCCCCGCTGTGTCCCGCTGTGTCCCCCGCTGTGTCACGCTGAGTCCCGCTGTGTCCCCCTCTGTGTCCCAGCTCTGTCCCGCTGTGTCCCCGCTGAGTCCCTGCTGTGTCCCC
>NW_012309940.1:0-1146 GCF_000151885.1 Dipodomys ordii | reverse complement strand
GAGCACTGTCCCTAAGCTTTTTTGCTCAAGGTTAGTGCAAGACTTCTTGAGCCACAGCTCCACTTCTGACTTCTTTTTTTTTTTCTTGTTCTTCTGTGTATGTGGTACTGAGGAATTGAACCCAGGGTGTCATGCATGCTAGGCAAGCACTCTACCACTAAGCCACAGTCCAAGCCCTTGACTTCTTCTTTTTATGATTAATTGGAGATAAGAGCCTCACAGACTTTCCTGCCTAGGCTGGCTTTGAACCAGGATCCTCAGATCTCAGCCCCCTGAGTAGCTAGGATGATAGGTGTGAGCCATCGGCCCCTGGCTCTTTACTTACTTCTTCTTTTTTTTTTTTTTGTCTTTCCCCTTCCCCTCCACAAATTATACCAACATCAAATACAGTGAAAGCAGGGGTTATACCATGGGGGAGGGACATACAAAGCAACAAAGAAATAATCTTATAAATGTGTTAAATACAAAGATCTTTTTTTTAATTTAATTTTATTTTATTTGTGAACATACTCTTTACTTACTTCTTAAACCATCAAATCTGAAGACTTCCATTCCCCCAGGGGTTCATATCTACACAAATGCTGACCCTTCAACATTGCTCTAACAGTCACCTCTGGGGCCTGCTTCCTGACTTCTGGCCACATTGCTCTTCTGGCACCCCACATTTCCCTGGTACTACATTCCCCAGTGCTGGCTCTGTACCCAGTCACCTCAACCTCTAACCACCCATGGCACAACATGATGGAAGGCCTCACTCCACAATATTTGCCTTGGCAAATAACCCACAGGCAAAATCTGCCTGGATTTAAATAGGCAAACTGTATCTCTTCTCTGTAGGTTTTGAGGAGCCGTGTGATGCTTCTTCTTCTTATTGTTGTTCTTCTTCTTCTTCTTATTATTATTCTTGTTCTTCTTTGATTCTTTCATTCTTATTCATCTTCTTCTTCTTCTTCTTCGTCTTCTTAGTCTTGTTGTTCTTGTTCTTAATCTTATTAATATTAATCTTCTTCTTCTTCCTCCTCCTCCTCCTCCTCCTCCTCCTTTTCATCCTCCTTTTCCTCTTATTCCTCCCCCTTCCTCTTCTCCTTTTTTCCTCTCCCCTCCCTCCCCCCCCCCCCACCGAAGTTGTAAAGCTCGTTTTGGACA
>NW_012309939.1:0-2441 GCF_000151885.1 Dipodomys ordii | reverse complement strand
ATGAGAAGCTGAAGCTGAAGTGAATCTTAAGTAGAAGGATAATCAGAAGAATCAGAAGAAGCAGAATCAGTTGCATTTGCAGCTGAAGTTGATGTTGAAGGAAAAGCAGAAGAACAAGAAGGATAAAGAGATTCATAAGCATATTGAGAAGGAGAATCTGAAGGAGAAGCTGAAGAAGCTGAAGGAGAAGCAGAAGGAGAAACAGAAGCAGAAGAAGTAGCACAAAGAGAAGCAGAATCAGAATAAGATTCACAAGGAGAAGCAGGTGAAGCAGAAGAAGCAGAAGCAGAAGGAGAAGTAGAAGTAGGAGAAGGAGAAGGAAGAGCCGCAGAAGCAATAGGAGAAGCAGAAGGTGATGCAGAAGCAGAATGAGAAGAAGAAAGAGAAGGAGTGGCAGCAGAAGAAGCAGGAAAAGAAGATGCAGAATAAAGAGAAGAAGAAGAAGAAGAAGATGAAGAAGAAGATGAAGAAGAAGAAGAAGAAGAAGAAGAAGAAGAAGAAGAAGAAGAAGAAGAAGAAGAAGAAGAAGAAGAAGAAGAAGAAGATGAAGAAGAAGAAGAAGAAGAAGAAGAAGAAGAAGAAGATGAAGAAGATGAAGAATTAGAAGAAAGAGAAGGAGAAGCAGAAGCAGAAGGAGAAGCAAAAGAGAAGCAGAAGAAGCTGAAGAAGCAGTAGCAGGAGAAGCAGAAGAAACAGAAGTAGCCCAAGAAGCAGAAGGAGAACCTGAAGCAGAAGAGAAGCAGAAGCAGCAGAAGCTGGAAAAGTAGAAGCAGAAGAAACTGAACAAGCAGAAGATGCTGAATAATATCGAGAAGCTGAAGAAGAAAAGGAGAAGAGAAGGATTAGGAGTAGGAGAAACAGAAGGATAAGCTTGTATTTCTGAAAGAGAAGGAGAATGAGAAGGAGAAGCAGGAGAAGCAGAAGAAGCAGGAGAAGCAGAAGCAGAATGAAAAGCAGAAGAAGGAGAAATTGAAACAGAAGAAGATGCAGAAGGAGAAGCAGAAGCAGTAGAAGAAGCAGAAGAAGGAGAAGCAGAAGGAGAAGCATAAAGAGAAACAGAAGGAGAAGCAGGAGAAGCAGAAGCAGGAGAAGCAGAATCAGAAGAAATAGAAGAAGGAGAAGAAGCAGAAGCAGAAAGAGAAGCAGAAACAGAAGGAGAAGAAGGAGAAGCAGAAATTAGAAGCAGAAAGAAGCAGAAGCAGAACCTGAAGCAGAAGGAGAAGCAGGAGAAGCAGAAGAAGCAGAATCTGGAGAAAGAAGGAGAACCAGAAGGAGAAGCAGAACAGAAAAGAGAAGCAGAATGAGACGCAGAAGAGAAGCAGAAGCAGAAGCAGTAGCAGAAGAAGCTGAAGATGCAGAAGCAGATAGAGAAGCAGAAGGAATAGCAGAATAACGACAAGGAGAAACAGAAGGAGAAGAAGAATGAGAAGCAGTAGGAGAAGCAGGAAAAACAGAAGAAGCAGAAACAGACGTAGAAGCAGAAGAAGGAGAAGCAGAAGCAGAAGAAGAAGCAGAAGGAAAAGCACAAGCAGAAGGAGATGCAGAAGGAGAAGCAGAAGCAGAAGAAGCAGAAGCAGAAGGAGAAGAAGAAGGAGAAGAAGCAGAATCAGAAGAAGCAGAAGGAGAAGTAGAAAGAGAAGCCGACGAAGAGAAGCAGAACGAGAAGCAGGAGAAGCAGAAGAAGCAGAGCGGGAGAAGCAGAAGAAGAAGAAACAGAAGAAATAGAAGGAGCAGAAGCAGAAGGAGGAGCAGAAGCAGAAGGAGAAGCAGAAAGAGAAGCAGGAAAAGCAGAAGAAGCAGAAGCAGGAGAAGCAGAAGCAGAAGAAACAGGAGAAGGACAAGAAGCAGAAGCAGAAGGAGAAGCAGAAACAGAAGGAGAAGCAGAAATAGAAGGAGGGGAAGCAGAAGAAGCAGAAGCAGAAGGAGAAGCAGGAGAATCAGAAGCATAAGAATCCGAAGAAGCAGAAGCAGAACCTGAAGCAGAAGGAGAAGCAGGAGAAGCAGAAGGAGCAGAATTTGGAGAAGCAGAAAGACAAGCTGAAGGAGAAGCAGAAGCAGAAAGAGAATCAAAAGCAGAAGGAGAAGAAGAAGAAACAGAAGAAGCAGAAACAGTAGCAGTTGCAGCAGAAGGAGAAGCAGAAGGAAAAGCAGGAGAACAAGAAGGAGAAAGAGAAACAGAAGCAGAAGGAGATGGAGAATCAGAAGGAGAAGCAGAAGAAGCAGAATGAGAAGCAGAAGGAGAAACAGAAGCAGAAGAAGCAGCAGAAGGAGAAGCAGAAGCAGAAGAAGATGCAGAAGGAGAAGCAGGAGAAGGAGAAGAAGCAGAAGCAGAAGGAGAAGTAGAAGTAGGAGAAGGAGAAGGAAGAGCCGCAGAAGCAATAGGTTAAGCAGAAGGAGAAGCAGAACCAGAATGAGAAGAAGAAAGAGAAGGAGTAGATGAT
>NW_012309938.1:0-2441 GCF_000151885.1 Dipodomys ordii | reverse complement strand
GAAGAAGAAGAAGAGGAGGAGGAGGAGGAGGAGGAAGAAGAAGAAGCAGCAGCATAAGGAGAAGCATAAGGAGAAGCAGTAGAAGCAGAAGCAGGAGAAGCAGAAGCAGAAGAAAAAGAATAAGCAAAAGAAGCAGAAGCAGAAGCAGTGGGAGAAGCAGAAGAAGGAGAAGGAGAAGGAGCAGAGGAAGAAAAAGCAGAAGCAGAAAGAGAAGCAGAAACAGAAGGAGAACAAGAAGGAGAAGCAGGAGAAGTAGAAGAAGCAGAAGGAGAAGCAGAAAGAGGAGAAGAAGGAGAAGCAGAAGTAGAATCAGAAGAAACAGAAGAAGAAGAAGAAGAAGAAGAAGAAGAAGAAGAAGAAGAAGAAGAAGAAGAAGAAGAAGAAGAAGAAGAAGAAGAAGAAGAAGAAGAAGAAACAGAAGCAAAAGAAACAGAAGAAGGAGAAGAGCAGAAGGAGAAGCAGAGGCAGAAGGAGAAAAAAAGAGAAGCAGGAGAAGCAGAAGATGCAGGAGAAGCAGAAGGAGAAGACGGAGAAGGCGAAAGAGAAGGATTAGGAGTAGGAGAAGCAAAAGGATAAGCAGAAGCAGAAAGAGACGCAGAAGGAGAAGCAGCACGAGAAGTAGGAGAAGCAGGAGAAGCAGAAGCAGGAGAAGCAGAAGAAACAGAAGACGCAGAAGCAGAATGAGAAGCAGAAGGAGAAATTGAAGCAGAAGCAGAAGGAGAAGCAGAAGCAGGAGAAGCATAAGAAGGAGAAGGAGAAGCAGAAAGAGAAGCAGAACGAGAAGCAAGAGAAGCAGAAGCAGGAGAAGCAGAAGCAGAAGAAACAGAAGAAGGAAAAGAAGCAGAAGCAGAAGGAGAAGCAGAAACAGAAGGAAGAGCAGAAAGAGAAGCAGGAGAAGCAGAAGAAGCAGCAGCAGGAGACACAGAAGCAGAAGAAGCCGAAGAAGCAGAAGCAGAACCTGAAGCAGAAGGGGAAGCAGGAGAAGCAGAAGAATCAGAATCTGGAGAAGCAAAAGGAGAAGCAGAAGCAGAAAGAGAAGCAAAAGCAAAAGGAGAAGCAGAAGAAACAGAAGAAGCAGAGGCAGTACCAGAAGAAGCAGAAGATGCAGAAGCAGAAGGAGAAGCAGAAGGAAAAGCAGAAAAACGAGAAGGAGAAGGAGAAGGAGAAACAGAAGGAGAAGCAGAAAGAGAAGCAGAAGAAGGAGCAGGAGAAGGAAAAGCAGCAGGAGAAACAGAAAGAGCGGCAGAAGGAGAAGCAGGAGATGCAGAAACAGGAGAAGCAGAAGCAGAAGAAACAGGAGAAGGACAAGAAGCAGAAGCAGAAGGAGAAGCAGAAACAGAAGGAGAAGCAAAAAGAGAAGGAGGGAAGCAGAAGAAGCAGGAGAAGCAGAAGCATAAGAATCCGAAGAAGCAGAAGCAGAACCTGAAGCAGAAGGAGAAGCAGGAGAAGCAGAAGAAGCAGAATCTGGAGGAGCAGAATGAGAAGCTGAAGGAGAAGCAGAAGCAGAATGAGAATCAAAAGCAGAAGGATTAGCAGAAGAAAAAGAAGAACAGAATCAGTAGCCATTGTAGCAGAAGCAGAAGGAGAAGCAGAAGGAAAAGCAGAAGAACAAGAAGGAGGAGGAGAAACAGAAGGAGAAGCAGAAGGAGAAGCAGGTAAAGCAGAAGAAGCAGAAGCAGAAGGATAATCAGAAGGAGAAACAGAAGAAGGAGAAGGAGAAGCAGATGCAGAAGAAGATGCAGAAGGAGAAGCAGGAGAAGCAGAAGCAGAAGGAGAAGCAGGAAAAGCAAAAGAAGCAGAGGCAAAAGTAGAAGCAAAAGAAGGAGAAGGAGAAGGAGAAGCAGGAGCAGAAGCAGAAGAAGAAGCATAAGGACAAGCACACGCAGAAGGAGATGCAGAAGGAGAAGCAGGAGAAGCAGAAGAAGCAGAAGCTGAAGGAGAAGCAGAAGTAGGAGACGGAGGATAAGCAGAAGCAGAAGGAGAAGCAGAAGAGGAATGAGAAGCAGAAAAAGAAGCAGGAGAAGCACAATAAGCAGAAGCAGGAGAAGCCGAAAGAGTAGAAGCAGAAGAAGCAGAAACAGAAGCAGAAGGAGAAGCAGAAGCAGAAGGAGAAGCAGCAGAAGAAGTAGAACCAGAAATTCAGGCAGGAGAAACAGAAGAAGAAGATGCATAAGGAGAAGCAAAAAGAGAAGCAGAAGGAGAAGTAGAAGAAGCAGCAGAAGAAGCAGAAAAACAAGCAGGAGAAGCAGAAGTAGAAAGAGAATTAGAAGCAGAAGAAGAAGCAGTAGAAGCATAAGAAGCAGAAGCAGGAGAAGCAGAAGCAGAAGAACAAGAAGAAGCATAAGAAGCAGAAGCAGAAGCAGAGGGAGAAACAGAAGAAGGAGAAAGAGCAGCAGAATGTGAAGCAGACGAGATGCAGAAACAGAAAGAGAAGCAGAAAC
>NW_012309937.1:0-2441 GCF_000151885.1 Dipodomys ordii | reverse complement strand
GGAGAAGCAGGATTAACAGAATAAGCAGAAACTGATTGTTTTTAAGCAGAAGAAGGAGAAGCAGAAGCAGAAGAAGAAGCTGAAGGAAAAGCACAAGCAGAAGGAGATGCAGAAGGAGTAGCAGGAGAAGCAGAAGAAGCAGAAGCAGAAGGAGAAGCAGAAGGAGAAGAAGCAGAATCAGAAGAAGCAGAAGGAGAAGTAGAAAGAGAAGCCGACGAAGAGAAGCAGAACGAGAAGCAGGAGAAGGAGAAGAAGCAGAGCGGGAGAAGCAGAAGAAGAAACAGAAGAAATAGAAGGAGCAGAAGCAGAAGGAGGAGCAGAAGCAGAGGGTGAAGCAGAAAGAGAAGCAGGACAAGCAGAAGCAGGAGAAGCATAAGCAGAAGAAACAGGAGAAGGACAAGAAGCAAAAGCAGAAGGAGAAGCAGAAACAGAAGGAGAAGCAGAATGAGAAGGAGGGGAAGCAGAAGAAGCAGAAGCAGGAGAAGCAGAAGCATAAGAATCCGAAGAAGCAGAAGCAGAACCTGAAGCAGAAGGAGAAGCAGGAGAAGCAGAAGAAGCAGAATCTGGAGAAACAGAATGAGAAGCAGAAGGAGAAGCAGAAGCAGAAAGAGAATCAAAAGCAGAAGGAGAAGCAGAAGAAACAGAAGAAGTAGAAGCAGTAGCTGTTGTAGCAGAAGCAGAAGCAGAAGGAAAAGCAGAAGAACAAGAAGGAGAAGGACAAACAGAAGGAGAAGCAGAAGGAGAAGCAGAAAGAGAAGCAGGTAAAGCAGAAGAAGAAGAAGTACAAGGAGAATCAGAAGGAGAAGCAGAAGCAGGAGAAGGATTAGCAGAAGCAGAAGAAGTTGCAGAAGGAGAAGCAGGAGAAGCAGAAGAAGCAGAAGCAAAAGGAGAAGCAAAAGAAGGAGAAGGAGAAGCAGAAGCAGAAGAAGAAGCATAAGGACAAGCACAAGCAGAAGGAGATGCAGAAGGAGATGCAGAAAGAGAAGCAGGAGAAGCAGAAGAAACAGAAGCTGAAGGAGAAGCAGAAGTAGGAGAAGGTGGATAAGCAGAAGCAGAAGGAGAAGCAAAAGAGGAATGAGAAGCAGAAAAAGAAGCAGGAGAAGCACAATAAGCAGAATCAGGAGAAGCCGAAAGAGTAGAAGCAGAAGAAGCAGAAACAGAAGCAGAAGTAGAAGCAGAAGCAGAAGGAGAAGCAGCAGAAGAAGTCGAACCAGAAATTCAGGCAGGAGAAACAGAAGAAGCAGAAGCAGAAGGAGAAGCAAAAAGAGAAGAAGAAGGAGAAGTAGAAGAAGCAGCAGAAGGAGAAGCAGCAGAAGAAGCAGAAAAACAAGCAGGAGAAGCAGAAGCAGAAAGAGAAGTAGAAGCAGAAGAAGCAGAAGCAGAAGAAGAAGCAGTAGAAGCATAAGAAGCAGAAGCAGGAGAAGCAGAAGCAGAAGAAAAAGAAGAAGCATAAGAAGCAGAAGCAGAAGCAGAGGGAGAAACAGAAGAAGGAGAAGGAGCAGCAGAAGGTGAAGCAGAAGGAGATGCAGAAACAGAAAGAGAAGCAGAAACAGAAGGAGAAGAAGAAGGATTAGTTGGAGAATCAGAAGAAGCAGAAGCAGAAGCAGAAAGAGAAGCAGAAGAAGGAGAAGCAGAAGCAGAAGCAGAGGAAAGGAAGGAGAAGCAGAAGAAGCAGAAGCGGGAGAAGCAGAAGAAGAAGCAGAAGGAGAAGCAGCAGAAGAAGTAGAACCAGAAATTCAGGCAGGAGAAACAGAAGAAGCAGAAGCAGAAGGAGAAGCAAAAAGAGAAGCAGAAGGAGAAGTAGAAGAAGCAGCAGAAGGAGAAGCAGCAGAAGAAGCAGAAAAACAAACAGGAGAAGCAGAAGCAGATAATAATGTGATGTCAGGAAAATGAACCCTTAGCTATGTATTTTAATGTGTTTTCTTTCATACATGTGTTTCTAACGCATTTATAAGATGATCTCTTTGTTGCTTTGTATGTCCCTCCCCCACAGTATAACCCCTGCTTTCACTATATTTGATGTCAGTATAACTTGTGGAGGAGATGGGGAAAAACCAGTTGTTTAAGGATACAGGTGGATCTGATGCAACAATGAGACGTACAAGTTGTCATGTCCAAAACGAGCTTTACAACGTCAGTGCGGGGGGGGGAGGGGAGGGGAAGGGGTTGGTCTACCACTCCCCTTTCTTTAAACAGATGGCAGTAAAATAAACTTCCATAAAGAGCTGAAGGAGGATCAGACATTCACAGTGGACTTACGAAACTCACCTTCGAGATAACAGTGAATTCGCTAAATTCCGATCAACACTTATTTCAAACATGGATTATTTCCACACCAAACATAAGGATGACAGATTTTAGTGATGCGATGCCGACTGAGTCTTTAAGCCCGACAACATGTACATACAAATACAGGAAAAACTTTCGAAGTATATCAGGAC
>NW_012309936.1:0-2441 GCF_000151885.1 Dipodomys ordii | reverse complement strand
TCTGGAGAAGCAGAAGGAGAAGCTTTATGCAGAAAGAGAAGCAAAAGCAGAAGGAGAAGCAGAAGGGGATGCAGAAGAAACAGAAGAAGCAGAGGCAGTAGCAGAAGAAGCAGAAGATGCAGAAGCAGAAGGAGAAGCAGAAGGAAAAGCAGAAGAACGAGAAGGAGTAGGAGAAACAGAAGGAGAAGCAGAAAGAGAAGCAGAAGAAGGAGCAGGAGAAGGAAAAGCAGCAGGAGAAGCAGAAAGAGCAGCAGAAGGAGAAGCAGGAGATGCAGAAACTTGAGAAGCAGAAGCAGAAGAAACACAAGAAGGACAAGAAGCAGAAGCAGAAGGAGAAGCAGAAACAGAAGGAGAAGCAGGAAGAGAAGGAGGGAAAGCAGAAGAAGCAGAAGCAGGAGGAGAAGCAGGAAAAGCAGAAGAAGGAGAAGCAAAAGAAGGAGAAGAAGAAGCAGAAGCATAAGGACAAGCACAAGCAGAAGGAGGTGCAGAAGGAGAAGCAGGAGAAGCAGAAGAAGCAGAAGCTGAAGAAGCAGAATGAGAAGCTGAAGGAGAAGCAGAAGCAGAAAGAGAATCAAAAGGAGAAGGAGAAGCGGAAGAAACAGAAGAAGCAGAAGCAGTAGCAGTTGCAGCAGAAGCAGAAGGAGAAGCAAAAGTAAAAGCAGAAGAACGAGAAGGAGAAACAGAAGGAGAAGCAGAAGGAGAAGCAGAAGAAGCAGAAGGATAAACAGAAGCAGAAGAAGCAGCAGAAGGAGAACAGAAGCAGAAGAAGATGCAGAAGGAGAAGCAGGAGAAGCAGAAGAAGCAGAAGAAGGAAGTAGAAGGAGAAGTAGGAGAAGGAGAAGGAAGAGCCGCAGAAGCAATAGGAGAAGCAGAAGAAGAAGCAGAAGCAGAATGAGAAGCAGAAAGAGAAGCAGTAGAAGAAGAAGAAGCAGGAAAAGCAGAAGCAGCAGAAAGAGAAGAAGAAGAAGAAGAAGAAGAAGAAGAAGAAGAAGAAGAAGAAGAAGAAGAAGAAGAAGAAGAAGAAGAAGAAGAAGAAGAAGAAGAAGAAGAAGAAGAAGGAGAAGGAGAAGAAGAAGAAGAAGAAGAAGAAGAAGAAGAAGAAGAAGAAGAAGAAGAAGAAGAAGAAGAAGAAGAAGAAGAAGAAGAAGAAGAAGGAGAAGAAGAAGGAGAAGCAGTAGAAGCAGAAGAAGCAGAAGCAGGAGAAGCAGAAGCAGGAGAAGCAGAAGCAGAAGAAAAAGAATAAGCATAAGAAGCAGAATCAGAGGGAGAAGCAGAAGAAGGAGAAGCAGAAGCAGAAGAAGCAGCAGAAGCAGAAGCAGAAGCAGAAGAAGATGCAGAAGGAGAAGCAGGAGAAGCAGAAGAAGGAGAAGGAGAAGGCGAAAGAGAAGGATTAGGAGTAGGAGAAGCAAAAGGATAAGCAGAAGCAATAAGAGACGCAGAAGGAGAAGCAGCACGAGAAGTAGGAGAAGCAGGAGAAGCAGAAGCAGGAGAAGCAGAAGAAACGGAAGACGCAGAAGCAGAATGAGAAGCTGAAGGAGAAATTGAAGCAGAAGCAGAAGGAGAAGCAGAAGCAGAGGAAGGAGAAGGAGAAGCAGAAAGAGAAGCACAACGAGAAGCAAGAGAAGCAGAAGCAGGAGAAGCAGAAGCAGAAGAAACATAGGAAGGAGAAGAAGCAGAAGCAGAAGGAGAAGCAGAAACAGAAGGAAAAGCAGAAAGAGAAGCAGAAGAAGCAGAAGAAGCAGCAGCAGGAGAAGCAGAAGCAGAAGAAGCCGAAGAAGCAGAAGCAGAACCTGAAGCAGAAAGAGAAGCAGGAGAAGCAGAAGAAGCAGAATCTGGAGAAGCAGAAAGAGAAGCAAAAGCAGAAGGAGAAGCAGAACTAGAAGCAGAAGAAACAGAAGAAGCAGAGGCAGTAGCAGAAGAAGCAGAAGATGCAAAAGCAGAAGGAGAAACAGAAGGAAAAGCAGAAGAACGAGAAGGAGAAGGAGTAGGAGAAACAGAAGGAGAAGCAGAAAGAGAAGCCGAAGAAGGAGCAGGAGAAGGAAAAGCAGCAGGAGAAGCAGAAAGAGCAGCAGAAGGAGAAGCAGGAGATGCAGAAACTTGAGAAGCAGAAGCAGAAGAAACACAAGAAGGACAAGAAGCAGAAGCAGAAGGAGAAGCAGAAACAGAAGGAGAAGCAGGAAGAGAAGGAGGGAAAGCAGAAGAAGCAGAAGCAGGAGAAGCAGAAGCATAAGAATGTGAAGAAGCAGAAGGAGAACCTGAAGCAGAAGGAGAAGCAGGAGAAGCAGAAGAAGCTGAATCTGGAGAAGCAGAAGGAGAAGCAAAAGGAGAAGCAGAAAGAGAATCAAAAGCAGAAGCAGAAGCAGAAACAACAGAAGAAGTAGAAGAAGCAGAAGAAGCAGAAGGAGAAGCAAAAATAGAAGCACAAGGAGTAGTAAAATGAT
>NW_012309935.1:0-2442 GCF_000151885.1 Dipodomys ordii | reverse complement strand
TCTGTGTCCCGCTGTGTCCTCGCAATATCTCCCCCTCTATCCCGCTGTGTCCTCCCTGTGTCCCCTGCTGTGTCCCGCTATGTCCCCCGCTTTGTCCCACTGTGTCCCCGCAGTGTCCCCGCTGTGTCCCACTGTGTCCCGTGGTGTCCCGCTTTGTCCCCCGCTGTGTCTCCCGCTGAGTCCCCTCTTTGTCCCCACTATGTCCCTCTGTGTCCTCTCTGTGTCCCCCGCTGTCTACCACTTTGTCCCCCGCTATGTCGTGCTGTGTCCTGCTCTGTCCTCGCTTGTCCCCCGCTGTGTCCTGCTGTGTCCCCGCTTTGTCCCCCGCTGTGTCCCGCAGTGTCCCCGCAGTGTCACCCCTGTGTCCCCGCTGTGTCCCGCTGTGTCTTCCCTGTGTCCCACGCTGTGGCCCGCTCTGTCCCCCTCTGTGTCCACCGCGTTGTCCACGTTGTGACCCTCTGTTTCCCTCTGTGTCCCCGCTGTGTCCCGTTGTGTCCCCACTGTGTACCCCGCTGTGTCCCGCTTTGTACCCCGCTGTGTCCCGCTGTGTCCCCCGCTGTGTCCCGCTGTGTCCCATGCTGGGTCCAGCTGTGCCCCCGCTGTGTCCTGCTGTGTCCCCTGCTGTGTCCCCCGCTGTGTCCCGCTGTGAACAATGCTGTGTCCCTCTCTGTCCCCCGCTGTGTCCCGCTGTGACCATTGCTGTGTCCCTGCTGTGTCCCTGCTGTGTCCCGCTGTGTCCCCGCTCTGCCCAGGCTGTGTCCCTGCTTTGTCCCTCTGTGTACCCCGCTGTGTCCAGCTGTGTCCCCACTGTGTCCCGCTGTGTCCCCCACTGTGTCCCGATGTGTCCCGCTGTGTCCACTGCTGTGACCCCGCTGTGTCTTGCTGTGTCCGGCTGTATCCACCGCTGTGTCCAGCTGTGTCCTCGCTGTGTCCCCCGCTGTGACCGCTGTGTCCCGCTGTGTCCCGCTGTGTCCCCGCTGTGTCCCGCTGTGTCCCCGCTGTGTCCCCGCTGTGTCTCGCTGTGTCCCGCTGTGTCCCGCTGTGTCCCCCGCTTTGTCCCGCTGTGTCCCCGCAGTGTCCCCGCTGTGTCCCACTGTGTCCCGTGGTGTCCCGCTTTGTCCCCCGAGGTGTCTCCCGCTGAGTCCCCTCTGTGTCCCCACTATGTCCCGCTGTGTCCTCGCTGTGTCCCCCGCTGTCTACCACTTTGTCCCCCACTATGTCCCGCTGTGTCCTCGCTGTGTCCCCCGCTGTGTCCCACTGTGTCCTCTCTGTGTCCCCTGCTGTGTCCCTTTGTGTCCCCTTCTGTGTACCACGCTGTGTCCCGCTGTGTCTACTGCTGTGTCCCTGCTGTGTCCCGATGTGTCCCCGCTGTGTCTACTGCTGTGTCCCTGCTGTGTCCCGCTGTGTCCCGCTGTGTCCCGCTGTGTCCTCGCTGTGTCCCACGCTGTGTTTCACTGTGTCCTCGGTGTGTCCCCCGATGTGTCCCTTTGTGTCCCTGCTGTGTCGCCGCTGTGTTCCGCTGTGACCACCATTGTCCCTGTGTCCGCCCCTGAGTCCCCGCTATTTCCCCTCTGGGTCCCGCTGGGTCCCTGCTGTGTCCTGCTCTGATCCCTGCTATGTCCCCCGCTTTGTCCCCGCTGTGTCCCGCTGTGTCCCCCGCTGTTTCCCGTTGTGTCCCCAGCTGTGTACCCCGCTTTGACCCGCTGTGTCACACTGTGTCCCTTGGTGTCCCGCTTTGTCCCCCTTTGTGTCCCCCGGTGAGTCCCCGCTGTGTCCCTGTTGTGTCCCGCTGTGTCCTCCCTGTGTCCCTGCTGTGTCCCACTGTGTCTCCCTGTGTCCCACTGTGTCCCACACTCTGTCCCCCACTGTGTTCCGCTGTGTCCCCCACTGTGTCCCGCTCTGTCCCCCGCTGTGTCCCGCTGTGCCCCCGCAGGGTCACCGCTGTTTCCCGCTGTGTCCCGCTGTGCTCCGTATTGTCCCGCTATATCCGCTGTTGTGTCCTCCGCTGAGTCCCCGCTGTGTCCCGCTGTGTCCCTCTGTGTCCCGCTGTGTCCTCGCAATATCTCCCCCTCTATCCCGCTGTGTCCTCCCTGTGTCCCCTGCTGTGTCCCGCTATGTCCCCCGCTTTGTCCCACTGTGTCCCCGCAGTGTCCCCGCTGTGTCCCACTGTGTCCCGTGGTGTCCTGCTTTGTCCCCTGCTGTGTCTCCCGCTGAGTCCCCTCTTTGTCCCCACTATGTCCCTCTGTGTCCTCTCTGTGTCCCCCGCTGTCTACCACTTTGTCCCCCGCTATGTCGTGGTGTGTCCCGCTGTGTCCTAACTTGTCACCCCCTGTGTCCTGCTGTAAATAAAAAAAACACCCGCTATTTACCAAATGACCCAACAGTGAATGGAAAATACACGGAAAGTAACGCTAAATCAACACTGTGAAAAAAAAAAAAAAA
>NW_012309934.1:0-2442 GCF_000151885.1 Dipodomys ordii | reverse complement strand
TCCCGCTGTGTCCCTCTGTGTCCCCCGCTTTGTCCCGCTGTGTTGACGCAGTGTTCCCTCTGTGTCCTGCTGTGTCACACTGTGTCCCATGGTGTCCCGCTTTTTCCCCACTGTTTCCCCCGCTGAGTCCCCTTTGTGTCCCCACTGTGTCCCGCTGTGTCCCGCTGTGTCCTAGCTGTGTCCCCCGCTGTGTCCCGCTGTGTCCCGCTGTGTCCTTGCTGTGTCCCCCGCTGTCTCCCGCTCTGTCCCCCGCAGTGTTCATGCTTTATCCCTTCTGTGTCCCACTCTGTCCCGCTGTGTCCCGCTGTGCCCACACTGTGTCCCGTTGTGTCCACAACTGTGTATCCCGCTGTGACCCCGCTGAGTCCCCGCTGTGTCCCCGCTGTGTACCCCGCTGTCTCCCACTCTGTCCCCCGCTGTGTCTCACGCTTTGTCCCCGCTGTGTCCCACCGTGTCCCGCTGTGTCCCGCTGTGCCCACACTGTGTCCCGTTGTGTCCACAGCTGTGTACCACGCTGTGTAACGCTGTGTCCCCGCTGTATCTACGCTGTTCCTCGCTGTGTCCCGCTGTGTCCCCCGCTGTGTCCCCTGCTGTGTCCTCGCTGTGTCCCCAGCTGTGTCCCACTTTGTCCTAGCTGGGTCCCCCGCTGGGTCCCGCTGTGTCCCCCGCTGTGTCCCACTGTGTTCCGCTGTCTCCCGCTCTGTCCCTCGCTGTGTCTCACGATTTGTCCTTGCTTTGTCCCACTGTGTCCCGCTGTGTCCCGATGTGTCCCCACTGTGTCCCGTGGTGTCCACAGCTGTGTAACACGCTGTGTAATGCTGTGTACCCGCTGTATCGATGCTGTGTCCCGCTGGGTCCCGCTGTGTCCTCGCTGTGTTCCCCGCTGTGTCCCGCTGTGTACCCCTCTGTGTCCCCTGCTGTGTCCCGCATTGTCCCGCTGTGTACTGCTGTGTCGCCTGCTGAGTCCCGCTGTGTCCCCACTGTGTCCCAATGTGTCCTCGCTGTGTCCCCCGCTGTGTCCCACTGTGTCCCAACTGTGTCCCCCGCTGTGTCCCGCTGTGTCCTGCTGTCTCCCCCTGTGTCCGCCGCTGTGTCCCTCTGTGTCCCCCGCTTTGTCACCGCTGTGTCCCGTTTTGTCCTCGCTGTGTCCCCCTCTGTCTCCCGCTCTGTCCCCCGCTGTGTCTCACGCTTTCTCCCCGCTGTGTCCAACTGTGTCCTGCTGTGTCCCGCTGTGCCCCCACTGTGTCCCGTTGTGTCCACAGCTGTGTACCACGCTGTGTAACGCTGTGTCCCCGCTGTATCGACGCTGTGTCCCGCTGGGTCCCGCTGTGTCCTCGCAGTGTTCCCCGCTGTGTCCCGCTGTGTCCCCCGCTGTGTCCCCCGCTCTGTCCTCTCTGTGTCCCCCAATATATCCCACTGTGTCCTCGATGGGTCCCCCGCTGTGTCCCGCTGTGTCACACTGTGTCCCATGGTGTCCTGCTGTGTCTTTGCTGTGTCCCCCGCTGTCCCCCACTTTGTCCCTAGCTGTGTCCCGCTGTTTCCTCGCTGTGTCCCCCGCTGTGTCCCGCTGTGTCCTTGCTGTGTCCCCCCTTGTGTTTTGCTGTTTCCTCGCTGTGTCCCTCCCTGTGTACCCCGTTGTGTCCCGCTGTGTCCCCGCTGTATCAACGCTGTGTCCCGCTGTGTCCCGCTGTGTCCTCGCTGTGTACCGCTCTGTACCCCTCTGTGTTCCCCGCTGTGTCCCGCTGTGTACTGCTGTGTCCCCCACTGAGTCCCGCTGTGTCCACCCTGTGTCCCCCGCTTTGTCTCTCTTTGTCCCGCTGTGTCCTCGCTGTGTTCCCCGCTGTGTCCCGCTGTGTCTCCCACTGTGTCCCCCGCTGTGTCCCGCTGTGTCCCGCTGTGTCCCCCGCTTTGTGCCCGCTGTGTCCCGCTGTGTACTCCGTTGTGTCCAGCTGTGTCCCGCTGTGTCCCCCGCTGTGTCCCGCTGTGTCCCATTGTGTCCCGCTCTGTCCCTTCTGTGTCCTCGCTGTGTACTCCTTTGTGTCAGGCTGTGTCAACGCTGCGTCTCGCTGTGTCCCCTCTCTGTCTCCGCTGTCCCCCGCTGTGTCCCCCGCTGTGTCCCGCTGTGTCCCGCTGTGTCCCCCGCTTTGTCCCGCTGTGTCCCCGCACTGTCCCCACTGTGTCCCGCTGTGTCCTGCTGTGTCCCCCGCTTTGTCCAGCTGTGTCCTTGCAGTGTCCCCGCTGTGTCCTGTTGTGTCCTCGCTGTGTCCCCCACTGTGTCCCGTTGTGTCCACAGGTGTGTACCCCACTGTGTCGCGCTGTGTCCCCGCTGTATCGACGCTGTGTCCTGCTGTGTCCTTCCTGTGTTCCCCGCTGTGTCCCGCTGTGTCCCCGCTGTGTGCCCGCTGTGTCCCGCTGTGTACTTCGTTGTGTCCAGCTGTGTCA
>NW_012309933.1:0-2442 GCF_000151885.1 Dipodomys ordii | reverse complement strand
TCAAACTGTGTGCCACGCTGTCTCCCGCTTTGTCTCCCGCTGTGTTCCGCTGTGTCCCGCTGTGTCCCCGCTGTGTCCCCAGCTGTGTCCCACTGTGTCCCGCTGTGTACCCCGCTGTGTCCTGCTATGTTCCCGCAGTGTCCCCGCTGTGTCCCGCTGTGTCCCGCTGTGTCCTCGCTGTGTCCCCAGCTGTGTACCCCACTCTGTCCCGCTGTGTCCCCCGCTGTGACTCTGCTGTGTCCCCGCTGTGTCCCGCTTTGTCCTGCTGTGTACTGCTGTGTCCCCCGCTGTGTCCCGCTGTGTCCTGCTGTGTCACGCTGTTTCCCCGCTGCGTCCCCGCTGTGTCCCTCTGTGTACCCCGCTGTGTATAGCTTTGTCCCCGCTGTGTCTCGCTGTGTCCCACGCTCTGTCCCCCTGTGTTTCCCGCTCTGTCCCCCTCTGTGTCCCGCTGTGTCCCCAGCTGTGTCCCACTGTGTCCCCGCAGGGTCACTGCTGTTTCCCGCTGTGTCCCGCTGTGTTCCGTGGTGTCCCTCTTTGTCTCCCACTGTGTCCCCTGCTGAGTCCTCGCTGTGTCCCTCTGTGTCCTCGCTGTGTCCCCCGCTGTCTCCCGCTCTGTCCTCCGCTGTGTCTCACGCTTTGTCCCCGCTGTGTCCCACTGTGTCCCGCTGTGTCCCGCTGTGCCCCCACTGTATTTCGTTGTGTCCACAGCTGTGTACCACGCTGTGTAACGCTGTGTGCCCGCTGTATCTACGCTGGGTCCCGCTGGGTCCCACTGTGTCCTTGCTGTGTTCCTCCCTGTGTCCCGCTGTGTCCCCCGCTGTGTCCCGCTGTGTCCCCCGCTGAGCCCCCGCTGTGTCACCGCTGTGTCCCGCTGTTACCTCGCTGTGTCCCCTGCTGTCTCCCTCTCTGTCCCCTGCTGTGTCTCATGCTTTGTCCCCGCTGTGTCCCACTGTGTCCGGCTGTGCCCCCACTGTGTCCCGTTGTGTAAACAGGTGTGTACTACGCTGTGTAACGCTGTGTCCCCGCTGTTTCGACGCTGTGTCCCGCTGTGTCCCGCTGTGTCCTCGCTGTGTTCCCCGCTGTCTCCCGCTCTGTCCCTCGCTGTGTGTCACGCTTTGTCAACGCTGTGTCCCACAGTGTCCCGCTGTGTCCGGCTGTGCCCCCACTGTGTCCCGTTGTGTCCACAGCTGAGTACCACGCTGTGTAACGCTGTGTGCCCGCTGTATCGACGCTGTGTCCCGCTGGGTCCCGCTGTGTCCTCGCTGTGTTCCCCGCTGTGTCCCGCTGTGTCCCCCGCTGTGTCCTCGCTGTGTCCCCCGCTGTGTCCTGCTGTGTCCTCGCTATGTCCCCCACTGGGTCCCGGTGGGTCCTGCTGTGTCCTCGCTGTGTCCACCGCTGTGTCCCGTTGTGTCCCCCGCTGTGTCCCCCGCTGTGTCCGCTGCTGTGTCCTGCTGTTTTCCCCGCTGTGTCACCAATGTGTCCCGCTGTGTCCTCGCTGTGTCCCGCTGTGTCTCGCTGTGCCCCCACTCTGTCCCGTTGTGTCCACAGCTGGGTACCACGCTGTGTAACCCTGTGTCCCCGCTGTATCGACTCTGTGTCCTGCTGGGTCCCGTTGTGTCCTCGCTGTGTTCCCCGCTGTGTCCCTCTGTGTCCCCAGCTGTGTCCCCCGCTGTGTCCCGCTGTGTCCTCGCTGGGTCCCCCGCTGTGTCCTGCTGTGTCCCACGCTGTGTTTCGCTGTGTCCCGCTATGTCCAGCTCGGTCCCTGCTGTGTCCCGCTGTGTGCCCGCTGTGTCCCGCTGTGTACTCCGTTGTGTCCAGCTGTATCACCACTGTGTCTCGCTTTCGCCCCTCTCTGTCTCCGCTGTCCCCTGCTGTGTCCCCCGCTGTGTCCCGCTGTGTGCCGCTGTGTCCCCCACTTTGTCCCGCTGAGTCCCCTCTGTGTCACCGCTGTCTCCCGCTGTGTACCCCGCTGTGTCCCACTATGTTCCCGCAGTGTCCCCGCTGTGTACTGCTCTTTCCTGCTTTGTCCTCTCTGTGTCCCCCGCAGTGTCCCGTTGTGTCCCCAGCTGTGGACCCCGGTGTGTCCCGCTGTGTCCCCGCTGTAACGACGCTGGGTCCCGCTGGGTCCCGCTATGTCCTCCCTGTGTTCCCCGCTGTGTCCCGTTGTGTCCCCAGCTGTGTACCTCGCTGTGTCCTGCTGTGTCCCAGCAGTATCGACGCTGGGTCCCGCTGGGTCCCGCTGTGTCCTCGCTGTGTCCCCCGCTGCTGCCCCTTCTCTCAGGAACCAGCTTAGCCGTTCTGTGAGCTCAGTAGGCCTCACCTGGAGGCTTGGCTGCCCAGCAGCCAAGGCCCTGAGCTCATCACATTTGCGCCTTCACTAGGATTCACACTTTGCTTCATGCGGTCACCCAGGCGGGGCCCCGGCAAAGGGCAGGTGGGTGA
>NW_012309932.1:0-2442 GCF_000151885.1 Dipodomys ordii | reverse complement strand
ACAGCGGGACACAGAGGGGGACACAGAGTGGTACACAGCGGGACACAGCGGGGAACACAGCGAGGACACAGCGGGACACAGCGGGACACAGCGTCGATACAGCGGGGACACAGCAGGACACAGTGGGGTACACAGCTGGGGACACAACGGGACACAGCAGGGGACACAGCGAGGACACAGCGGAACACAGCGTTGGACACAGCGAGGACACAGCGATACATAGCGTGACACAGTGGGGACACAGCAGGGACACAGCAGGGACACAGCGGGGATACAGCGGGACACAGCGGGGGATACAGGGGGGACACTGCGGGACACAGCGGGACACAGCGTGGGACAAAGCGGGAGACAGCGGGGGACACCGGGTGGACACAGCGGGACACAGCGGGGGACACAGCAGGGACATAGTGGGGGACACAGCAGGACACAGCGGGACACAGCGGGGACACAGCGGGACACTGAGGGGGACATAGAGGGGTACAAGCGGGACACAGCGGGGAACACAGCGAGGACACAGCGGGACCCAGCGGGACACAGCGTCGATACAGCGGGGACACAGCGGGACACAGTGGGGTACACAGCTGGGGACACAAAGGGTCACAGTGGGGGACACAGCGGGACCCAGCGGGACACAGTGGGACACAGCGGTGGCAAAGCGTGAGACACAGCGGGGGACAGAGCGTGAGACAGCGGGGGACACAGCGAGGACACAGTGGGACACAGGGGGATACAGCGTCGATACGGCGGGGACACAGCGGGACACAGTGGGGTACACAGCTGGGGACACAACGGGACACAGCAGGGGACACAGCGAGGACACAGCGGAACACAGCGTTGGACACAGCGAGGACACAGCGATACACAGCGTGACGCAGGGGGACACAGCAGGGACACAGCGGGGGACACAGGGGGGACACTGCGGGACACAGCGGGACACAGCGTGGGACAAAGCGGGAGACAGCGGGGGACACCGGATGGACACAGCGGGAGACAGCGGGGGACACAGCAGGGACATAGTGGGGGACACAGAAGGACATAGCGGGACACAGCGGGGATACAGCGGGACACTGAGGGGGACATAGAGGGGTACAATCGGGACACAGCGGGGAACACAGCGAGGACACAGCGGGACCCAGCGGGACACAGCGTCGATACAGCGGGGACACAGCGGGACACAGTGGGGTACACAGCTGGGGACACAAAGGGTCACAGTGGGGGACACAGCGAGGACAAAGTGGGACACAGTGGGACACAGCGTGGGACAAAGCAGGAGACAGCGGGGGACACAGGGTGGACACAGCGGGACACAGCGGGGACACAGCAGGGACTCAGCGGGGGACACAGCGGGGGACAAAGCGGGACACCATGGAACACAGCGGGACATAGCAGGACAGATTGGGGACCCTGCGGGGACACAGCGGGACACAGCGGGGGATACAACGGGACACAGAGGACGACACAGAGGTGTACACAGAGGGAAACAGTGGAGAACACAGTGAGGACACAGAGGGACACAGCATCGATACAGCGGGGACACAGCGGGACAGAGCAGGGAAACAGCAGGACTCAGCATGGACACAGCAGTACACAGCGGGACACAGCGGGACACAGCAGGACACAGCAGGGGACACAGCGGGACACAGCGGGGGACACAACGAGGACACAGTGGGACACAGCGTCGATACAGCGGGGACACAGCGGGACAGAGCGGGGACACAGCGGGACTCAGCGGGGACACAGCAGTACACAGCGGGACACAGCGGGGACACAGCAAGGGGACACAGCGGGACACAGCGGGACACAGCGGGGGACACAGCGAGTGACACAGCGGGGGACACAGCGGGACACAGTGGGGAACACAGAGAGAGACACAGCAGGACCCAGCGGGACACAGCGTCGATACAGCGGGGACACCGCGGGGTACACAGCTGTTGACACAACGGGACACAGTGGGGGACACAGCGGGACACAGCGGGACACAGTGGGGCACAGCGGGGACAAAACGGGAGACACAGTGGGGAACAGAGCAGGACACAGCGGGGGACACAGAGAGGACACAGTGGGGACACAGCGAGACTCAGCCGGGGACACACCAGGAGACAAAGCGGGACACCACGGGACACAGTGGGACACAGCGGGACACACCGGGGTCACTGCGGGACACAGTGGGGGACAAAGCGGGACACAGCGGGACACAGCGGGACACGGCGGGGGACACAGCGGGACACAGAGGGGGACACAGCGAGGACACAGCGGGACACAGAGGGACACAGCGGGGGACACAGCGAGGACACAGTGGGGGACAAAGTGGGGGAAACAGCTGGACACAGCAGGGAACACAGCGAGGACACATCGGGACCCAGCGGGACACAGCGTGGATACAGCGGAGACACAGCGTTACACAGCATGGTACAAAGCTGTGCACACAACGGGACACAGTGG
>NW_012309931.1:0-2442 GCF_000151885.1 Dipodomys ordii | reverse complement strand
TTTCCCTGCTGTGTCACTCTGTGTCCCTTGGTGTCCCGCTTTGTCCCTCGCTGTGTCCCCCGCTGAGTCCCCTCTGTGTCCCGCTGTGACCCGCTCTGTCCTTGCTGTGTCCTCTGCTGTCTCCCGCTTTGTCCCACGCTGTGTCCCACTATTTCCTCGCTGTGTCCCCCGCTGTGCCCCGCTGTGTCCCCGCTGTGTGCCCAGCTGTGTCCCGCTGTGTCCCGCTGTGTCCTCGCTGTGTTCCCCACTGTGTCCCGCTGGGTACCCCGCTGTATCCCCCGCTTTGTCCCACAGTGTCCCCCGCTGTGTCCCCCTCTGTGTCCCCCGCTGTGTCCCGCTGTGTCCACTGCTGTGTCCCGCTGTGTCCAGCTGTGTTCCCGCTGTGTCCCCGGTGTGTCCCGCTGTGTCTTCCCTGTGTACCCCGCTGTGTCCCGCTCTTTCCCCCGCTGTAATCCCCGCTTTGTCCCCGCTGAGTCCCGCTGTGTCCCCGCTGTATCGAAGCTGTGTCCCGCTGGGTCCCGCTGGGTCCTCGCTGTTCCCTCTGTGTCCCGCTGTGTCCCCTTCTCTGTCCCCTGCTGTGTCCCACTGTGTTCCGTGGTGTCCTGATTTGTCCCCCTCTGTGTCCCCCGCTGAGTCCCCTCTGTTTCCCCGCTGTGTCCCGCTGTGTCCTCACTGTGTCCTCCGCTGTCTCCCGCTTTGTCCCCCGCTGTGTCCCTCTGTGTCCCGCTGTGTCCTTGCTGTGTCCCCAGCTGTGTCCCGCTTTGTCCCCACTGTGTCCCCTGCTGTGTCCCGATGTGTCCCACTGTGTCCCTCACTGTGTCCCACTGTGTCCCCCACTGTGTTCCTTTGTGTCCCCAGTTGTGTACCCCGCTGTCTAACTCTGTGTCCCCACTGTATTGACACTGTGTCCCGCTGTGTCCCGCTGTGTCCCGCTGTGTCCCCCGCTGTGTTCCTTTGGGTCCCCAGCTGTGTACCCCGCTGTGTAAAGCTGTGTCCCCGCTGTATTGACGCTGTGTCCCGCTGCGTCCCCCGCTGTGTCCCGCTGTGTCCCACTCTGTCCCCCGCTGTGCCCCTGCTGTGCCCCGCTGTGTCCCGCTGTTTCTCCCCTGTGTCCCCCGCTGTGTCCCGCTGTGTCCCTCTGTGTCCTTTGCTGTCTCCCCTGCTATGTCCCACTGTGTCCCCCGCTGTGTCCCACTGTGTCCCGCTGTGAACTGCTGTGTCCCCCGCTGAGTCTCGCTGTGTCCCCGCTGTGTCCCAATGTGTCCTCGCTGTGTCCCCCCCTGTGTCCCGCTGTGTCCCCCTGTGTCCCCCACTGTGTCCCGCAGTGTCCCTCTGTGTCCCCTGCTGTGTCCCTTGCTGTGTCCCACTGTGTCCCCCGCCGTGTCCTGCTGTATCCCCCTCTGCACTGCTGTGTCCCCCGCTGAGTCGCGCTGTGTCCCCGCTGTGTCCCAATGTATCCTCGCTGTGTCCCTCGCTGTGTCCCGCTGTGTCCCCCTGTGTCCCCAGCTGTGTCCCGCTGTGTCCACTGCTGTGTCCCCACTGTGTCCCGCTGTGTCCAACGCTGTGTCCCGCTGTGTCCCGCTGTGTCCCGCTGTGTACTGCTGTGTCCCCCGCTGAGTCCCGCTGTGTCCCCACTGTGTCCCAATGTGTCCTCGCTGTGTCCCACGCTGTGTCCCGCTGTGTTCCCCCTATGTCCCCCGCTGTGTCCCGCTGTGTCCCTCTGTGTCCCCCTGCTGTGTCCCCTGCTCTGTCCCACTGTGTCCCCCGCTGTGTCCCGCTGTGTACTGCTTTGTCCCCTGCTGAGTCCCGCTGTTTCCCGCTGTGTCCCAATGTTTCCTCGCTGTGTCCCCCGCTGTGTCCAGCTGTGTCCCCCTGTTTCCCCAGCTGTGTTCCGCTGTGTCCACTGCTGTGTCCCCACTGTGTCCCGCTGTGTCAACCGCTGTGTCCCGCTGTGTCCCGCTGTGTCCCCAGCTGTGTCCCCCACTGTGTCCCGCTGTGTCGTTGCTGTGTCCCCCGCTGTGTCCCGCTGTGTACCCCGCTGTGTCCCGCTGTGTCACGCTGTTTCCCGCTCTTTCCCCACTGTGTCCCGCTGTGTCCCCGCTGTGTGCCCACTGTATCCCGCTGTGTACCCTGCTGTGTCCAGCTGTGTCACCGCTGTGTTCCGCTGTGTCCCCTCTCAGTCCCACGCTATCCCCTGCTCTGTCCCCCGCTGTGTCCCGCTGTGTCCTCTGCTTTGTCCCGCTGTGTCCCCACAGTGTCGCCGCTGTGTCTCGCTGTGTCACACTGTGTCCCGTGGTGTCCCGCTTTGTCCTCTGCTGTGTCCCCCGCTGAGTCTCGCTGTGTCCCCACTGTTTCCCGCTTTGTCCTTGCTGTGTCCCCCGCTGTGTCCCAGAATATGTCTCCCCCTGGTCCTCCGCTTTGTCCCCGCTGTGTCCCTCTTGG